>NC_087204.1:3946033-3949606 GCF_015104395.2 Macrobrachium nipponense
TTCAATATCTAAATTTCATTCTCACGAAGATAAGTTAATGTTATTAAAGGAAGGCTTTTGCCCTTCCGCTGCATATTGGCATGGAAGCCTGATTAATCCTCCAGTGACACAGAACCCCGGGTAATCACTTGAAATTTTTAGTAATGAAACTAAAATGGGGGCGGCGAGGCGGGGGGCAGGGCGAGGGCGGGAATGGAAGCCTTAAAAGGCACAAAGTTGATTAGCGCTTAGAATGGCCGTGTCAGAAAATCTTGGTTGCTTATTCATAAAGCTTGTTTTATACATACATGTACACGCGCACACACACAGATATGTATATATATATAGATACACACACACCACACACACACACACACACATATATATATATATATATATATATATATATCTATATATATACATATATATATATATATATATAATAGTTATTATATTATAGAATATATATATATATATATAATAATGCTACTATATGTGTGTATATAAAAGCAACAAGTTTTTCATCGGACTTATCTTGAAAACTGTGTTGGAAAAACGCAACTTTTCATTGGATTTATCTTCGAAATTCTGATGCTTTCGTTAACATCTTAAATAACATTAGCAGTTTCGACATCCTGGTTCCCGGATATGAATCGCTCCCAATATCCGATCCATATCGAGATGAGTTCGGACACAGTAGAGGAAAAAACTTGACCAGGTCCTTCAAAGGGAAAACTTTTCTAACTATCTGAGTAGATGATCCATCTTCTGAGAGTTACTTGTGGTAAAATTTGAAAAGGGATGCCAAACGTTTCAGAGATATTACATGTTTTTTTTTTTATTCAAAAGTTTCTGAAAGGTCTACTAAGGGTAGCTAAAAGGAATGTAAATTCATCGGCTATTTCATAGGTGAGTCATCTCCCGCAAAACCAACAGTAGTAATAATATAAAGTGATAACCTCGGTGGTTCTTTGAATACCCTTTTCTAAGCATACGCACACACACAAACACACGCACACACATACACACCCACACACACACACACACACACACACATATATATAATATATATATATATATATATATATATCTATATATATATATAGATATATATATATATATATAAGATATATATCTCTATATATACATATACGTATATATATATATGTATATAGATATAATATATATATATATATATAATATAATATATATATATATTATATATATATATCTATATATTAGAGATAATATATTATATATATAATAGATATATATATATATATATATATATATATATATTTTATATTTTATATATATATATATATATCTATATTTATAGATATATATTAATATATATATAGATATCTATATATATATATATATATATATATATATATATATATTATATATATCTATATATGAATATATATTAATATATATATTATATTATATATATATATATATATATATATATATATATAGATATATATATATATATATATAATATATATATATATATACTATATATATACACAAAGATGAAATGACTTTAAGAATAATATTGATGAAACGAAGTTCATCTTATTTTGCATTTGCTCTCTCTCTCTCTCTCTCTCTCTCTCTCTCTCTCTCTCTCTCTCTCTCTCTCTCTCTCGTCAGATTAAATACACATTCATGCCTAGAAACAACAGATTTTCACAACTATATGATTATTTTCACAATATATGATTATATGTCTCTGAGATCTATTTATCGACACACTAGTGCGAAATAATGAAGCATATCAAGAACTGAATTCCACAAATCGATCTGATATCACGAAACATTTCGACCGCTGCCCTTCATCCCACTCCCCCAACCACTCCCCCATCCCGCTAAGGGTCAGAGGAGAGGGAGGGGCAGCAAAGCCCCTGACAGCTGTCGCCATCAGAAAAGAGAGATAATTTCAATTAATGCCAGGGAGATCATTCTTTCTCTCGACTCGGCGACTCTGAAACACATTTCTTGTCCCCTATAAAATACTTTTCGTCATTTTTGAAAGTGAGGGAGTGAAAAGGAGACAAAATCAATTTACGAAAAAATATTCGGCAAAAAAAATCATTAATGATTACCGTCAGCTGTCTTAAAAATGGTACAATGATCATGGTGTTAAAATAATAATAATAATAATAATAATAATAATAATAATAATGACTGATATATAATAATAATAATAATAATAATAATATTGGAAGGAGACTCTCTTTCAAACAAATCTTATTGAAAGATATTGCTGCATCAGCTGCATTTAACTTGTAAATAGTCTTTTATATTTTTCTAATGATTGTAGTAGAAGAGAGAAAGCAATTATGAGAAAAATAGAGAAGACAACAACAACAACAACAACAACAACAACAACAACAACAATAATAATAATATTAATAATAATGATAATAATAATTAATATAATAATATAATAATAATGGAAAAAGAAACCCAACAAATTCACTTTGTAACTTGTTTACTTCTATGAGCAAAGACGTAGCTGGGCCTTGACCCGCTAACATCCCAACATCTCTTGAGATGGGCCACAGAAGGGGCCTGAAGTACTTCGAGTGTGGAGTCAAACTAAATGTAAATACATAGAAGTAAAACAAGTTACAAATTGAATTTGTGGGTTTCTTTTTCAAAATCTTCAGAGAACACTGAAAGAAGTTTTTTGTTTGTTAATAATAAAATAAATAATAATATAAAATAATAATAATATGAAGTAAATCCACAGTAGTATGTCTGTTGGTTCGTTATCTAAAATACAAAACAACACAGACACTGCTGTGGATTTACTTTGCCATTTTATTGACTCATGTGATTATGAGTTTTTCTTGGAATAATAATAATAATAATAATATAATAATAATAATAATAATAATAATAATAATAATAATAATAATAAGAAAGCAGTTACAAAACGGGTCATTGACTCAGAACTATTTGATAAAAAAATGCAACAAATGATACACTCAAAGTGAGCAAAGTTACAATAATTCTAATTTGTATTGTAAAAAGATTTTACGTTAATCACACAGAGAGAGAAAGGAGGAGAGAGAGAAGAGAGAGAGAGAGAGAGAGAGAGAGAGAGAAAGAGAAAGAGAGACAGATGTAGGTCGTCTTTCATGAGCTTAGTGACCTTTTTGCTTTCAGGTTATTGCTTCCAATTTGGCTGCTATGTCTGACCCATTGGTCCATTGATAGAAGATGAAATGGTCAGGTTCGGGTGAGAATTGCATCTATGTTTTCTCCTGTGGCCACGGGACACGAAATTGGTTATAAAACTATGAGGGGTAAAAAAAATTTTGGGGTAATTTATTTTTTCTTTTCCATGAAGGAAAAAATGAACAAAGGTTGTGACAGCACTTTCACTTCATCTTCTCAAAAAAGAAAGGAAGAGAGAGAGAGAGAGAGAGAGGAGAGAGATTTGATAACCCTATTCTTTTTTCGGTTTAGTTTTCTTTGCATAAAAAAGAACAAAATTAACAAGGGGTGGAACAGTAATTCATCTTCGCCAAAAAGAAGAGACAGCACAACAGACAGGCAGACAGACAGAGACAGAGAGAG
>NC_087204.1:3950106-3955106 GCF_015104395.2 Macrobrachium nipponense
ACAGAGAGAGAGAGAGAGAGAGAGAGAAGGAGAGAGGAGAGAGAGAGAATTGACAACCCAGTCTTTTTCAGGTTTATTTTTCATGTGAACAGAAAATATTAAAACAAGAGGGTGTAACAGTAATTACCTCTTTCGGCCAAAAACGAAACGGAGAAGAGAGAAGAGAGACGAGAGAGAGCACACACACATTTGACAACCCAATCTTTTTTCAGGTTCCAGTATTGTATGCGAACCAAAGTAACCATATTCATCTCTCATCCCTGGAATTTCTATGCTGTGGATAAGACGGCCCAACAGATTTTAAATTGATATCTGGACCAAACTAAAAGCTTATTTCTTCACGAACCATTCCTACGCAGATATCATCAGTCATGTATAGTAATTGGGAATTAAAGCTATACTTCAAAAGCTTCAGCTCATTATCAAGATAATTAAATTGAAAAGACAATCTCAAAAAATATTTCTTAATTAAGAGATGTAGCGTTAGTTCCTTGTAATTTACGGTATCAATATAATCGGGTACTTGTGCTCTTCCTTAATCAGATCATAGCAAGACCAACTATAGCAGAAATGTAACAAAACTTTAATCAAAGCATAAAAAAATCCCACTGGCCCTAGTATGCTACGTTTGGTATGAATATGAACTAACTGAAAATGAAAGAGAGCATTACTAGCTAGAGACAGTCGTATCTTTTAGTTTTGGAATGTGAGTCACAGGAAATATCCTCTCGTCTGTTAAGGAAATTAATTCCTATATCGTCGATGATCTGTGTTGTTATGACGCCATGTTTCATTTTGCATCAATCAACCAATCAATCAATCAATCAATTTCTATATAAACACGGAAGGCACCTTTTCACCGAATGCTAGAGATATTCATTCGCTCTTGAATCGTTTTTTATAACAGCATAAGTGTAAAATAAAATGTTAACAAAAGGCAGAACCCTTTTCATTAAACACAAGGGAAATTCATAAAACGGTCCAGAACATTAATAAATCTTTTAATCATTTCTATATAAACGCGGAAGGCACTTTTTCAGCGAACGCTAGAGATATTCATTCGGTCTTGAATCATTATATATACCAACATATGTGTAAATAAAATTAACAAAAGGTAGTACCCTTTTCAGTAAACAGGAGGAAAATTCATAAAACGGTCCAGGATCGAAATAAATATTTTACGAGGAGGAAAATCCTCGATCGTTAACCAAATTGCTCGCTTCCAGTTTTGCCTGGAAAAGAACATTTCCAGAACCGTGGGTATCCCCGTGAATACCCTGACACCTAAACGTCCGTCCATCCACTCGAGGTCGAGGAGAAAGGAAACACTTACTTGCACTCAACCTGTCTCAAGTGGGATCAGTCTTTGCAATTTGGCCTTTTTCAGTTCTCTGTAAAAGGAAACTATTGAGGTGGTTATTTGTCTGTCCGTCCGGCTTCAGATCTTAACGAGTACTGAGGCTAGAGGACTGCAAATTATACATAAAGTTGTTCTCTACTGTTTAACATCCACACTATTTATTTTCTTTTTACTACAAATTATACATAAAATTATTCTGTACTGTTTAACATGCACACTATTTATTTATTTATTTATTTTTAGATTTTCATTCTAATAAACAATTCATAAATGTCCGCCGTCAGATTTTAACGACTACTGAGGCCAGAGGACTGTAAAGTATACATAACTGTTCTGTACTGTTTTACATGCATATTATTTGATTTTTTTTTTTTTTTTACATTTTCATTCTAATAAACAAATCATAAATATCCTATACTACAATTCCTGTATCTTGAACTCAACACGAAACTCATATTTCAGACCTTTTTAGGCTTTTCCAGATTGCTTTCCTAACCCCCCAACAACAACGACAATGACAAACTAGTTTGTAGGCTTACTCCCCGAGTAAGTGAACAATCAATAAACAAAATATTCCAGTCTTTTTCAGAGATATTAGTCACACACTGAATCTGAGCCATTAAAAGCCTTTCTATTTGGTTTTATTTTTATCGCCTTTGTTTGCAACCCAAAGGAACACTAAACTACGCAAATAAATTCATACTACATATTTATGGCGAAATTTGAATCCCTTCTTGGACCGCATAAATGCATAAATACATTATTTCTCTTTTGTTGACATGCTTTCAAAAGGTATACTAGTTATGCATTTATGTTGACTTCTCTTTTGTTTTCCATCCTTTGAAGAGGTATACTAGTTATGCATATATTTCGCCGAAAAAACTAAGCATTTTTTCACCATGATTTTCGGGCTGGACTCTGAGCTTTCCATTTTTGCTGTCAGTGACTTGTCCCTCGGTCATATATTTGTCTTACTCGGCAGTAAATCGGTGTTATCGAAGGACGGACAAACCAGAAAAGACGAAATTTTCGTTGGAAATCTGCTCGATTCTCTCTTTTTTTCAGGAATCTCTCTCTCTCTCTCTCTCTCTCTCTCTCTCTCTCCTCTCTCTCTCTCTCTCTCTTTTCTGGTCGCACCTCTTTATTTTCTCACACGTACAAAAGATTACATTATAATTAATTATCGAGCATTAGATATGCTACTCAATTTAAATACGTCGCTGTTAAAGCAATTGTATTGCTTCTGCTAACAATATGTCATTAAACATGAAACAGGGTATCGAGTCTATTTATACACACACACACACACACACACACACACACACACACACATATATATATATATATATATATATATATATATATATATATATATATATATATATATAGAGAATCACTTGAGACAAATATTGATCCTTATTTTGTGATTCAGCTTAATTGGGTTTTGTTGTGTTAAGGCAGCTTTTCATTAACCAGAATCCTCACCAGATGCCCTGACATTAATATTAGCATGACGTGTTCATTCATTTTAGGGCGATGGCCTTTTTTGGTTTTTAATCAGATCAAATTCCATGGCCCGAATTCGTTATCAGTTTTAACTTAAAGATTTAATACAGGAAATAGTCTACAGTATAAAATAAGCTACTCGGAGGATGTGGTATCGAATCAATGAAATTTTGCCCTATGTACTGCTGTTAATAGTTGAAATTTATGTTTCGAGAAACTTTTATTTTTGTAGGAGAATATTCTACCTATGTAGAGTAGCTTTGACATTTGACATGAAAGAATATTCTTCCTATGTAGAGTAGCTTTGACATTTGGTATAGAAGAATATCCTACCTATGTACAGCACCTTTGACATTTGATGTAGAAGAATATTCTACCTATGAAGAATAGCTTTGACATTTGATATAGAAGAAAATTCTACCTATGTACAGCGGTTTTGACATCTGATATGAAATGAGTCATTACACTAGCCAGTGATTACTGAATAGTAACGTCTTCCTCCGTACACATAAATAACTTTTATATTAGTTGTTGAAGCAATTTATTGGTTTGCAACAGCTTCATATATATTTTGAATTTAATTGCTTTCATTATTGTTTTAACACTGTTGTCCATCACTTCCACAAATATATTTTACTTCGGCCTTCAGCCGAGTTTGCTTATGGAGATAAATGATTGTATCGGATTAATCATCTATTGGGTGGAGTTGGACTGAACTAGATTAACTGTTAATTTATATAGATAAAAGTGCAGTGCTATCAATTGCTTATTTCTAGCTAGTTAACTGTATCGGAATGCTTAATTTGATTTTTAAATAGTTCCCCAAAATTACTTAAGTGAAACTGGACATTTTTAATATCTGCCTAACAAACTTAAATTGAGTTTTAGAAACATCTTATTCTTCGCGAATTTCACAGATATACACTTGTATATTTACGTGTGTCCCATTAGGTGGTTAAATCTTTGAAGTACAGACTAGTGTATATTATATATGAATCTACTATTAAACTTTAACAATAGCCGGGATATGACGGTGTTTTTTAAAATGAAATTTGAATTACTGATAATTTATATGAAATATACATTATACGCAATGTCATTTTGTAACAAAGGTATATTTAACATTGTAGCTTATCTTTTTATTGTATGCTTCTGTATTTATGATAAGCACTATGTAAACAATGAAGAGAATTTTATGTTATATTTCATAATAAAAGATGAAAATAAGGAATTATTTAGATTTATTCTAATCATATTATCTTTTAGATGAAGTAATTTTGTGTGTGTGTTTGTTGGTTTGGGAGAGTGGGGGGTGTCAGATGGCACCCTTTGTTGCGTGCGTCACAATCTAATTACAACCTATCATGACCTGCAGTCACTCACTCTCATTAACTTTGACGTTTAGCTTGTTTTTGCAGTCGTCATGACCGCTATTCCAACTGCTTTTAGTGCTTTTAGTGCCTTTGACTTCATCATTGCACCACTCAGCTGCTCTTTGCAAGTCATATTACGATCTTTTGTCTGGTTAATGACGCTTTCCACTTCGGCCAATAAATGAGGTTAATTCTTCCCCTAGTAAAGTAAGCTGACACATACAGATACAACCACATTTATAACTGAGTTTCACAGCGTCAGCTTTTACCGTAGTACTATGCGTTGTATTTATACATCGTCTTAGTGTCTTTACGACTGAACTGAATTTAATATAGAGTTTAGGCCAGAGGCCAAGCGCTGGGACCTATGAGGTCATTCAGCGCTGAAGCGGAGATTGACAGTAAGATGGTTGGAATTTCTCTCTCTCTCTCTCTCTCTCTCTCTCTCTCTCTCTCTCTCTCTCTCTTGTATCGTTGACGTATTCGTGTTTTCATCTTATTCGAAAATAATTTACGTACATGTTTTGGAGAAAGGATAATATTCCTTTCTACGATTATTAAGCCAGTTTTCTTTTTCTTTTTTCCAGGGCATTTTCCTGTAACTGATGCCTTAAATTTTCTATACGCTTTGGTAAAAAAAGACAATAAATAATATTACTGCACAATTTGCAAAACAAGGACACTGAACGGCATGAAAAAAAAATAAAGTGTTTCGTTTAACTAGATTCCATGAATTACCATTAGAAATATAATCAAGTAAA
>NC_087204.1:3960106-3990106 GCF_015104395.2 Macrobrachium nipponense
CTTACTTATTACCAAATATGAATAACTGGAAGTATGAGCGCTCATCTACAGAAATCTTTATGCATCTACCAAATTTACAGCTTGTGGTGATATTTCTAAATCATCGTCCGTAACAAAATTCTACAACAACGAATATTTCAGGATGAGAGAGAGAGAGAGTACAAGCCAACCTTGTTAGAAAATTATTCCTGGAACTATGTTTCATATATCCACGTGAGTACATCTTTCCCAGACGTTTACGCAACTGGACTCCTTTAGAAGAAACGAGAGTTCCAGACACTTCCAGACTCCTGTAGCTATGTAACAAGGTCCTTGTCACTAGTCAAAGACCTGCCATACGTAGAATCCACCTTCAGAAACTAAGATCAATCACAGCTTCTTCTGTCTGGCTGCAAATCTCTGATGAAATCGGTGATTCAAAAATATCACAGAAAGTCTGTATTTCTTTACAGTTAAATGTTTTTTATTTATTTTTATTTTAAAGGACATAGAGGTTCAAATTTCTCTACACCGACTGACATCCAGGAAGCTGCCCGAGCCATGTGTTCCAAGTGATAAATTTCCACTCACAAATATACTTGAATTATTGTCGCCTGAGATTTTGACTTAAAACATGTCGTAGTTTTAAATTAAATGTTCTAAGAACCCATACCAATTTATATGTATTATTGGAGATATCCTGGACCACTCTAGGTATACATGGTATACGAGGAACGTGTAATAAAAAAATGATGGGTGGTATACGAGGAACGTGTAATAAAAAATGATGGGTGGTATACGAGGAACGTGTAATAAAAAAAATGATGGGTAGGTTCGTTGTGTTAGAAACTTATAAAGCATTACCGAGTCATAAAGTCATCATAACTCTGAAGACGAATGCCACACCGGTTTTCCTCTTTGACTAAAACGGACTGTTTCACGTTAACCGATTTGGTTCTCAAAGGGAGCTTTGAATTCAGGCAAGATCGGTGTTTGCTGGACACTGTTGGCTTACTGAATCTGTGAGGTGTTATCGGGTAGACAGGGACGTGAAAGGGCTATACAAGGAGTTACAAGGATTAGGATGTCTCAAAGACTTGTTAGTCCATCCTAAGAGGAGACATCGTGTGTTCACTTATCTGTAGGAGCAGGTTTTACTGTGAATTCACAGTGTCTACACACACACACACACACACACACACACACACACAGATGACCCATCCCAATTAAATAACCACCTCTTACATGATATGCTTTATTTTGCAGAATTTCTTATTATTGCATAGGTTTTTATCATTAAGTTAATATCATTGCAGAGGTTTTTTTCATTAGGATGAACAGAAGTTAAACACTCCATTCACACACTCGTTTTGTCGACGACACCAGTTTGTAGTATCTGCCTCGTTTCTGCTCGTTTTATTTGATAACATGCCGCATAATCTCGTAATATTATGCAGCATTTTAAACTTTCCCTTATTTTCTGTATTTTTTTTAATGGTTGCTAAAGGGAAACAGGGTTCCTGTCCACAGAGTACGTTGTATATATACAGGTTGATGCGTAAGGTTTATTTCCTTCGCCAGAGAGGAGGTAATATAAAGGAACGTCTGGATACCATCGCTTCTTCCTCCTTACGTCTCTCATGAATTTACTGATAGCGTCACTCCCGCCCCGTATACGTTCTGCAGGTATAGCGAACCTTCGGAATTGATTGTGATATGTAGGTACCTTTGCTCGCTTATATCCCCCGCCGTGGTATAGAGAGTGGAAATATTTGTATTATCTGGAATTCATAAATGATCGTACTGTGACATTCACTCGTCGATTCTAGTACTTGGTTAAAGTAAAGAAATGTACAATATCATGAAGGTCAGCTTTTAAAATTTTTTAAACCCTCACATATACCTTCCATCTCTCTCTCTCTCTCTCTCTCTCTCTCTCTCTCTCTCTCTCTCTCTCTCTCACCTGGTTTCCATTTTTTTTATCTAGTGTGGATTCCGACGACTGCTCAAAGTGGGTGCCTTTTAATATATAAAATTTAATAAGTTTTATTTTAATGTTTTAATTTAATGTTTTAATATAGTAAGTTTTACTTTAAAGTTTTTGCAAAATTTACCAAATCGAAAATCTTGAAAAAGTTTATTCAAAGTGTAGACAATATAACACTTCCTTACCTTACAGACCTTACATTTTGTTCGGGTTGCCCCAGGTCCCTCAGTGTGAGGCACCTCTAATGTCTACCAGAGAGTTGCTAGTACATCTTCCGGTATATTTTGCATCTTCCAATCTTGGATGGTCTGGGATGCAGTTTAGATATTTGTCGAGCTTATTCTTAAACACATCTACGCTCACTCCTGATATATTCCTCAGATGAGCTGGCAACGCATTGAATAGACGCTGCATTATCGATGCTGGTGCGTAGTGGATTAATGTCCTGTGTGCTTTCCTTATTTTTCCTGGTATAGTTTTGGGCACTATTAATCTACCTCTGCTTGCCTCTTTCTGATATTTTTAGTTCCACGATATTTTCTGTATTCCTTCTATCTGTTTCCATGCCTGAACTATCATGTAGCGTTCTCTTCTCCTTTCTAGACTATATAATTTTCAGGATTGTAGTCTTTCCCAGTAGTCAAGGTCCTTAACTTCTTCTATTCTAGCTGTAAAGGACCTTTGTACACTCTCTATTTGTGCAATATCCTTTTGATAGTATGGGTACCATATCATATTGCAATATTCAAGTGGACTACGAACATATGTTTTATAAAGCATAATCATGTGTTCAGCTTTTCTTGTTTTGAAGTGCCGTAACAACATTCCCATTTTTGCTTTACATTTTGCCAACAGAATTGCTATTTGATCATTGCATAACATGTTCCTATTCATCATCACACCAAGGTCTTTAACTGCTTCCTTATTTGTGATTGTCTCATTATTAGGTCCCCTATATGCATATAGCTTTCCTTCTCTGTCTCCATAATTTATTGATTCAAATTTATCAGAGTTAAATACCATCCTATTTACCTCTGCCCAATCATATACTTTGTTAAGGTCTCTTTGTAGAGCGTTCTTATCTTCATCACAAGTAATTTCTCTACTTATTCTTGTGTCATCAGCGAAACTACTCACTACCGAATCCTTAACATTACTGTCTATGTCTTCAATCATAATAACAAACAGTATTGCAGCTAACACCGTACCTTGTGGCACACCGGATATTACCTTGGTTTCATCCGATTTCTCATCGTTTGCAATAACTATCTGTTTTCTGTTGTGTAGAAATTCTTTTAACCATCTTCCTACTTTATCTACGATATTGTGTTTTCTAATTTTCTTCGCTAATATATTATGGTCTACTTTGTCAAAAGCTTTTGCAAAGTCTAGATAAACCACATCTGTTTTCATTTCGCTTTTCATATTTTTGAATATGTTCTTACGGTGGACTAACAGTTGGGTTTGTGTACTTTTTCCGGGTACGAAACCGTGTTGTCCTATATTAAACAAATTATTTTTTATTAAATGTTTCATAATATTTTTCATCATTACCCTTTCATACACTTTCATAATATGTGATGTTAGACTCACAGGCCTATAATTACTTGCCTCTAGTCTTGATCCACTTTTGAAAGTAGGGGTGATATATGCTAATTTGTGCTCGTCATAAATCTTGCCTGTATCTACACTTTGTCTTAATACTATTGCAAAAGTGGCTTTGCGATAGAATGAACTACTTTCTTTAATAAAATAGCAGGGACTCCATCAGGCCCTGCAGCAGCTCCATTTTTAATTTCATTAATTGCCTGCACAATATCAGCTTCATTAATTTCTATGTCAGCTAAATATTCACTATTTTCGTCCCTTACTTCTATATCATTATCTTCATTATCTATTCTAGGGGTGAATTCTCTCTTATATCGTTCTGCCACCAACGAGATATACAGAGGTGTCAGCAAAAAATTTCAAAGCATCAGCTCCAAAATTCTACTCAAGAGATAATAACTGTATTTATTATGCAAGAGGATATTGCAGAAACGGAGAAAATTGCAGATTCAGACACAAAATGAATAATTATGATGAAGGAAGATCAAATATTATGGAAAAGTTGGATTTTTTAATGTCAGAATTTCTGGAAATGAAAAAAAGAACAACATACCAGAACAGGAAAGAGACATGGGAAAATCCTTATTACTACCAATATTAAATGAAGAGAAAACACGCAAACCATCATAGTGATGAATGCGCAGGGTTTAGTTACGAGTAACTCAAAAAGAAAAATAGAGTACTTAGAAGAACTAACCCAAATTGAAAAGAAAATAGATATAATGAATATAAGTGAAACCTGGTATTCTGAGAGAGAGAGAGAGAGAGAGAGAGAGAGAGAGAGAGAGAGAGAGAGAGAGAGAATTTAAACTGTACTGCAACACTGTTATATGCATATCAGACTAAAACATTTTGGAAGGTTAAAAAAAATGACACATCGCATAACCATCCCGTATTCAGAATACCAAAATGATATTTTTCCTGTGCGTATTTACTTTAAAAGAAAAGAAAATCGTTTGCTCTTGCATATATACTGTAGCCGTTATTTCCCAATGGTTTTGCTGTGAATTGGGGTCGATGAGCGAACACGCAGTAGAGAGATACCTTTCCTAGCGGCAAATGGTGTCAAGAATTGACAGTTTATAAATTTATTTTATCCGCATTTGTTTCTGACATAAAATTGTGAATATATAGATTTCACATAAGAAGAAAACTAGAGAAAGCTAATTATATTTTGATAGGAAAATCTCTCTCTCTCCTCTTCTCTCTCTCTCTCTCTCGCTCTCTCTCTCTCCTCTCTCTCTCCCTCTCTCTCTCTAGTCCATTCTTTTCGAACAAATAGTGGTTCCTTTATATTTGTGACACACCTGCTTTAACTTCAGCTAATTACGCTTCAGAGAGCAGACGAAACGCTTGCCAGGAACCACTAATTACAATGTATACATATATATCTATATATATATATATATATATATATATTATATATATATATATATATATATATATATACATTGTAATTAGCTGAAGTTAAAGCAGGTGTGTCACAAATATAAAGGAACCACTATTTGTTCGAAAAGAATGGACTAGAGAGAGAGAGAGAGAGAGAGAGAGAGAGAGAGAGAGAGAGAGAGAGAGGAGAGATTTTCCTATCAAAATATAATTGGCTTTCTCTAGTTTTCTTCTTATGTGAAATCTATATATTCACAATTTTATGTCAGAAACAAATGCGGATAAAATAAATTTATAAACTGTTAATTCTTGACACCATTTGCCGCTAGGAAAGGTATCTCTCTACTGCGTGTTCGCTCATCGACCCCAATTCACAGCACACACACACACACACACACACACACATATATATAATTATATTATATATATATATATATATATATATATATATATATACTATATATATATATATATATATATATATATATTATATATAGATATATTATATATAGATATATATATATATGATATAATTATTTATAATATATATGTATATTATATATATATATATATATAGACATAATATATTATATATATAATATACATATATATATATATATATATATATATATATAATATATATATATATATATATATATATATATATATATATATATATATAATATATATATATATATATATATAAAGGACGTCTTCCAGAATTTGTATTTTTACCCCTGAACTACTTTCATAATCGTCCTGCCGAAGCCTGTTATATTACAACGATAATTCCAGTCAGTTTATAAGGAAATCATTTTACAAATGATTATCCAATACTGGAATGTTATTTACGTAGATACACTGCAAGAAGAGGTCATCACATTCACGCTTCGGAACTTACTTTAAAGGTTGCGTGGGAATATAAACGATTTTCTCTCCACAAACAGTCTGACCTTTATCGAATGTTTGTGCCCTGTAGCTACGAGCGATACCCACGTCCACACCCACGTATAAATAAGCATCAAGAAAAACAACGCGACAATAAGACAAAAAACAATAAAATAATATTGAAATGCTTTGGCTGCTCCATTTCATCGACTGAATACTGTATCTTTCACGGAAACTGGTTTTGAAAGCGTTTAATTCAGACGACAAAATGAATTTTTAAAAATTATAAAAATAAAGAAAAGCAACAAAAATAAATATAAAAATAATATAAATAAAAAAACAAATTTAAAATTATTAGAATGACAAAAATAAGAGTAAAAATAATAAAATAATAATAATAACAATACAAATAATGACGGGTTACTCACGCTGTTTATAGCTGTCGTTAGAGAAATTAAGGCCGTGAGAATAAACACTTAAATCACGCTAATTAATTTAAATGTAAATTAGCATCTACCACTTGATGTGACGCAAATACAATAACGATATGCATGTGAAAAATTTCAATCTGAAAGACTGGGGCAGATAAGGAAGTATATTTTTCTTTTTTCAGTATATCAAGTCCTCACTCATTTTCATAGTCGCCTGGACATCTTTCATTTCACTACAGCAAATATCCAGGTTTTCAACGAAGTCTTTATTTTACTTTTTTTTTATATTACGTATAAATTATCTGTTTAAAGATGGAGCCTACCTAGTCTTTCGTATGTGACCTTTTAGGAGTTTCATACGTTCCTATCACTCTCTCCCTATTCTTTTCTTTTCACACCCACGATCTGGCATTTCGTCCCATTCCTGTGTTCGTGTCGCATTTATCAGCAGGAACACCTCTGATTTTACTCGGCCTGTGACTGACTATACCTTAAAGTGAATAGATGGTTAGGAACCAACACTGGAAGGAGATCATTAGCATTTATTGAAAGCCAAGAAAGAAGGGTATTTTTACAACTGGACAAATGAATGGAAGATTTATGCTAATCAGTGGTGAGATCACTAACTCCCAACTGAAAAGATTTGAACATTTCCACTAAAATTAATGAAATATTTTGCTAAAGGATTCCAGGGTGATCATACATAGTTTTTTTCTTGTAAAAGTGCGTTTAACCATTCTTCACATTTTCTCGATTGATTGATTAATTAGTTCTTGAACCATAAATATTGTCATGTAATAATTCCTGCGTTTGACAGTTGTCTTCTGAGTACATAGCACTGACAATTTATGAAGAATATTGCTAAGATAAATTTTCATGAATATTTATATTTACCAAAATGTGTCGTTGACATAGCACTTGATTGTTTCATTATTTTCAATGCAATTAAAAAAATATTAATCTGATACCTTGTACTGGTTTGTACCTGAAGTACGAGAAATCAAGTCGTGTATATCGTCGGGTAATATCTGATGCAGAGCAATAAAATTCATGGCTTAAAATCATTAGTATTTTCAATGCATAAAAAATATTAATCTGATACCGTGCACTGGCTTTTACCTGAAGTACGTGAAAGAAAGCCATGTATACCTTCGTAATATCTAATGTAGAGTGACGATTTCATGGCTTCAAGTTTTATATACAAAATAATAATTCCCAAACGTATGGGGAGGGGTCCTTTTCGAAGTTGCGTGAATGGAAGGGAGGGGGACTTTTCATCACAGACCTAATTTAACATGAAGATACGACATATATTTTGAATTATAAGGAGTTAGGTGGCTTGTAATATTCTCCTCGACAATGAATGTATATTTAACTGCTAACAATGCCATTACATTCATCTTCATCGAATACCTAATTTGAATACGAAGATACGGCGTATATTTTGAATATATGAGGCGTTATGTGGCTCAGTTGAAATGCATATTTCTTTTCCTTTTTTATCATTTTCACTGCCTTTAATAGTTGTATAACTCGTTGGGAATTTTCACTTTAAATGTTTTTTTCAAAACACTCGAATTTCAAAACAAATATTAAGCACGTGCTCAAATTCAGATGTGTCGTACATTCTGTTAATGATTTGCAATTGATACCGCAGCACTGTGGCCTGGGTGCCTATTGAAAAATTTTTTGTTTTAATAGTAATATACATTATTGTGGGTTTTTACTTATAATTCCCCGTCACAGTATAGTGATGCACCATTACATGATAACTGACAAGTTGATCGTACTCGCTAACACCAACTGACGTGACATTACGTCTTCGCTGGAAGACGTCATGACAACGGACCCTCTCAGAGTTGGGAAACCTGGAAAACCAACGAAGGTGGAATTGAGAAACTTTTCCAGGAGGCTGTTTTCCACTCGATCGTCTTTTGCTCATCAAGCTCTGCTATCATTTCATTGCATTGTTTGGCTATTTTTCTGGGCGAGTTCCATTTTGGTAACTTTTGGACTCGGGAACAGAATGAAAATGTGAAAAAGATTCTCAGTAGAGAGCTAAAATATATTTCATTATCTCAATACCCGTTCAGTAACGAGCATTAACTTTCGAGATATATATATATATATATATATATATATATATATATATATATATATATATATATATATATATATATATATATACATATACATGTTAGTCTTCTTTTATTACATAATATACGTATTACTTCGCGTGCAACAAGTTATGCTATGAAGCAACGCCAAGATTCCAGTTACGTTAACAGATATAATATGACCTTAGATATAAAAGCATATTGCTGATAACCACATGATTATAATAATATAGAAACGCGTTTAGATTGGAATATAAAAAAATTAAATGCTTCTACTTCCATGCAATATTTATCCGGAAGGAATGATCAATGATGTTTCCATTTCAAATTAATCTTTTTTGAAAGGTAAACCTAAAAAAAAAAGAAAAAATTGTTTTATTAAAAAAAAAACACTGTCGGTAGTAGATAAGATATGCAAAAGTATTCCGTAATAACTGTCCCTTTACAGGGCGACCTTAGGTCAATCTATTCCTTCAAACCCGTCATCACCAGCTTTTGGTTCAAGGGATCGAAAAACGAGTCGGGAATTTCTGGAGGGCGGTAATTTGCACATCTTTGACTGGGACGGTTCATGGGCGGTCGGTTTCATCGGTTTTGCAATCAGTGGCTGCGGTGGGGATTTCCCCCCCCCCCCCCCCTCCCCCCACCCCCCACCAGCCACCACCCACCCACCCGCTTTTCTAAGAAGGCCGCCTCGGTTCAGAATTCGTGTTTAATTGCCCTTATCTGGTCGGAAGTGGCACTATACTGAGAGAGAGAGAGAGAGAGAGAGAGAGAGAGAGAGACTGCTCCTAACCACTGGAGTAAATCTGCTTTATTTACCAACGTTTAGACGTATTAGCTACACTGTCATATTACGCCTTTTATGTTATTTATCTAGAATATAGTAGTTATTTTAATGAAAAATGATTAAGATGGAGTAAAACTATTATCTAGTAAAAGGAACTTATACCACATCTGAATAGAGACATCAAATGGCTGTTAATTACAACCTGGAAGGTAAATTTTAAGGACATTTTTGTTGCTTGGATAATAATACTTATCAAAAATGGGGTGAAACCATTATCAAATTTATTAATGTTCCCCCCCGCCCCTCTCTCTCTCTCTCTCAAAACTTTTCAAACTCATAGATTTGATCTCATGATTCGGCTACTAAGAAGGTTATCACTCCCCCCAAAGGGCGAAGGCGGGCGTGAGACACAGGCGGGCGTTGTAGCATGAAATATGATATGAACTTTGCCACCTTCAAGGAGCTGTCCCGAGTTGGGTCGTATCATCTCCTCCTCCTCCTTTGGCCATTCTTAAATTTCCACATGAAATTGCGAAAGTTTCTATTACTTCTTCATTCTTCCATTAAAATTCTCTCGGCCCAACTTTTTTCCATCGCTTCTTCGTTTAAGGTTTTAATGTGGTTTGGAAATACTTCCGTTTCATTAACGGGTGACAGGTTTTAGGAACGTACAATAAACTGAGGTTATACTATCACATCCTACAGGAAATCACAGTCGTTACAATGTTTTGTCCAGGACATAATTACTACAGAGGTTTAATATTTGTGTATTTGCCTGATTTGTTTCTCGGTGTCCAGAACTTATTGGCCATTGTTGTTATTTAAATACACCCCTTCTCTCTCTCTCACTCTCTCTCGTCTCTCTCTCTCGTCTACTCGCTCTATCTCTCTCTATCTATACACACACACACACACACACACACACACACACACACACACACACACACACACATATATATATATATATATATATATATATATATATATATATATATATATATATATATATATATATATATAACAGGGAATCATTTCTTACATAATCTAATTTCTTCTATCTATCTATCTATCTATCTATCTATCTATCTATCTCTATCTATCTATCTATATATATATATATATATATATATATATATATATATATATATATATATATATATATGTATATATATATATATATATATATATATATAACATATATATATATAATATATATATATATCACACTATATATATATATATATATATATATATATATATATATATATATATATATATATACGTTACAGGGAATCAGATCTTACATAATCTAATTTTGTGGTTGAGGGAATTCTGACATGAAAAAAGATTACGGAATAACTAAAACCGGTTCGCCAAAAACGTCACGAAAAAAATTTAGCTGAACGACATAATAGAACAGTTTTCGAATAACGTCGCAACTGCAAAATAACACGGCTTAAGAACACACACACACACACACATACACACAAGACTATCGGATTCAAGAATCTCAGGGTCTTTGAAGAGAGATTCCTGGTATTTCCTTGAAGGCAACGAGGTTAATTTCCTGCAACTTCGACGATATATTTTTTTTTTAATCTGTCGCTGTTGCTACGTAACACTCTCATAGTAAAGGACAGAAGATCAAAAGGACTGAGACGCGTTCTCTGTCTCCAAGAAAGTCAGTGAACCGAGAGGCTTTGGGAAACGTCTCTTCAGAAACTAGAGAGAGAGAGAGAGAGAGAGAGAGAGAGAGAGAGAGAGAGAGAGAGAGAGAGTTTTAAAGTACGTCCATGTAATGGCTCAAACCTTCTGGAGTTACGCCCTCATAAACGAGAGGGAATTTTTGTATGAGACAGATAAATAGAATATATATATATATATATATATATATATATATATAATATATATATATATATATATATATATATATATATATATATATATATATATATATATAATATATTATAAATAATATATATATATATATTCTATATATATATATATATATATATATATATATATTATATATATATAATGCAAAAATAACAAAATCAGCTTTGAGAAGTTTGTTAATTTTGAGATGAATGGTGCTTAATTAATAAGTAATCAGATTTCATTGAAAATATTCCGTTAAAGGGTTATGTACAAATTTCTCTCTCTCTCTCTCTCTCTCTCTCTCTCTCTCTCTCTCTTCAAACAAGAAAAGCCGAACTCATGATTATGCTTTATAGTCCGCTTGAATATTGCAATGTGATATGGTACCCACGCTACCAAAAGGATATTGCACATATAAAGAGTGTACAAAGGTCCTTTACAGCTAGAATAGAAGTTAAGGATCTTGACTACTGGGAAATACTACAATTTTTAATATTATATAGTCTAGAAAGGAGAAAAGAACGCTACATGATAACACAGGTTGAAACAGGTAGAAGGAATTGCCGAAAACATCATGAAGCTAAAAATATCAGAAAGAGCAAGCAGAGGTAGATTAATAGTGCCCAAAACTATACCAGGAAAACTAAGGAAAGCACACAGGACATTAATCTACTACGCACCAGGATCGACAATGCAGCGTCTATTCAGTGCGTTGCCAGCTCATCTGAGGAAATATCAGGAGTGAGCTTAGATGTGTTTAAGAATAAGCTCGACATATATCTAAGCTGCATCCCAGACCATTCAAGATTGGAAGATGCATTAGCAATTCTCTGGTAAACATTAAAGGTACCTCACACTGGGGTACCTGGGGCAGCCCGAACGAACTTTAAGGTCTGTAAGGTAAGGCCACTTCCAGGAATATATTCCCCCGATGAAGGTTTTTCCCGAACATTAATTCCTTGAATCATAATTCGTTGTTCATCTATTACTGGTATATTGTATTATATGAATACAACTAATTAATATGCACAACGAAAATACTCCTTATTCTTATGATAATGAATTCCTGGAAACAACAAAAAAACATGTATTCAGTAACGCAACTCTATATTATGCGGGAAATAATAATTGTAGATCTCACAATGATTTCTGGGAAAACACAATAAAGCAAATATTTGTTTAATGAAGCCTATTGTTACACAAAGTTAAAATCTAGTCTGCTGATAAAGAATGGGAATTCATTGTTTATGTAAACTAATGAATTTGACGCCAATGGAACACAGGCTTAGTGTTTATGGTTAGTTCTCTTTCAACAAGACGTGATCCGACCTCCAGGTTATTAGGGGCGCTTGCTTAAAATCTACGGTCAAATAACACGTTACGTCACCAACGAAAATTAAAATAAATTTAACAAGCACATCACTTATTTTTTTACATTTTCATCCTCATAAATAAATCATAAATATCCTATCCTAAAATTCCTGTATCATTAAGTCAAAGCGAAACATACAATATTTACTAACTTGCAGTTATATTTGTCTTTATTAAAATGTATAATTGGGTGTTATTGTTTCATTTGTATGTATGTATGTAAGTATGTATGTACGACAAGAGTCACAGGTGTAGCCAACAGTATCTACAGTTTAATTTTGTGATTTGGGTGGAAAAGAAGACCCCGAATATAAAATAGACACTAAGCGTTCAGAGAGAGAAGAGAGAGAGAGAGAGAGAGAGAGAGAGAGAGAGAGAGAGAGAGAGACTAATCTTATATAGATATATAAGCAGACATCCCCTGCTGCAGATACTAAAGTCTGGTTCAGTAATAATGTTCACACGAGTACACCTCCCGGAAAGAGTGGATATGATTACGTGAAGTCTTTACTTCAGGAGAACCTATTGACCTGGGTGTAGCCTTGAACTATGTTCTTTTGGAAATGGCAATATTAGAACATAAATAGGGGATTAGGTAAAATAACAAAGAGTATCAAAGCAAATTCGTGACGGCAACAGACGCTTAGGCGAACAGAATTAGATTCAACGGTTAAAGGTAGGTCTCACAAGTAAATGACAAAACGCCACTAACAGACAAAATCAGACAAAACTGAGGGTAATTCTATAGCAATATAGACAGCACTATAGAATAAACAGTATGGTCTTCTTACTTTCACTTGAAACACCCACTACTCCTCATCCGATTTCCCGATATTTTATTAGGGACGATTTCTTGAAATCACGGAAACCCTGGTTTCTTAAAACCTGTCAACTTATCCCTCATGATGGAGATCCCTGCGTCCTCTCTAACCAGCATTATATACGCATCTTTTATCGGTACTTCTGTTAACGAGACTTTTACTCCCATCAACGTGCTCACCATTCTTCTAAGGTTCATATTGAGCTTCCCCCTTCCTAACCACCATCATCATTGTCATTATCTAAGGAACTAAGTTTTCTCAACACTGTTTCATCATCCTCACCATCATCATCATCATCCAGTTTTACCATCAAACGACCCACACTCAGTTCATCATACGAAACTCTGATCAAAAAAGAGAAGGAAAAGAAGTTAATGGACTCGATGTGTTCTTAGCAGCCTCGCTGCTAATGAGAAAATGGCTTACCAATAATGTTGCCCCCAAGTTTTCGTTGCTTGATGGTCCACACGTCAAGAGATAAAGGGGGGCGGGGGGGGGGGGGCGATTAAATCTATGGCACGAGGCTCTTGCCTTTAATGGAGATGAACGCTGTTTTTTTTTTTTTTTTTTTTTTTTTTTTTTTTTTCAAAAATAGACGAGACGAAATTTTTACAAAATTCGATGTAATTTATAACGGCAGACATTAAAGTGACTGACTCCTGCATGGAATACAAATATCTTTACCGTATCAACTTAGCATCTTTGTGGAATCAATAATGAATTAAATTGAATAGAGAATTGGGACCTATGAGGTTATTCAGCGCTGAAACGGAAATTGACAGTAAAAAGGTCTGAAAGGTGTAACAGGAGTAACACCTGGGCCCTATGAGGTCATTCAGCGCTGAAACGGAAACTGACGGTAAAAAGGTTCGAAAGGTGTAACAGGCGGAAAACCTCAATGCAGTTGCACTATGAATCAATTGTTAGGAGAGGGTGGGAAGTAAAATGGAAGAGAGAATATGAAAGGAGGTACAGTAAAAGGAACGATAGGGGTTGCAGCTAGGGGCCGAAGGCACGCTGCAAAGAACCTTAAGTAATGCCTACAGCGCACCGCATGAGGTGCACTGATGGCACTAACCTCCTACGGGGATGAATCAATTATGGCTTCATTACGCGTCAATGAAATAAATGTCGTAGTTTAGAACACACAATTTTTTAAATTAAATATTGGTGAGCCAATATTCTAGTCACTTTGAAGGGTCAAATTTTGGTATAAGCCGATGGTGATATTAAAACGATGTCTATGTACCCAAGCGTTGTACCATGACTGTGGCACCATTAGCCAACAAAGACGTTGGAATGCATTTAATTTCGCGTGAGGCCATTCCAGTATATCTTCCTTTACTCATAATGTTTCTGTTTTTTCATGGGAGAATTACGTAGCTCTGCGTTGTGTTGTTTGCTATTAGTCGTGATCCACAAAAATAAAATTCTATTTATTGTTAAATGTATATTTTCAATTCTGAGTCTCTTTTCTGTCTGATTTTTTCTTCGGTGTACGTATATATATTAGGGCTTGTGCCTTGTATGATAAGGCGCCCTATGAGGTAATGTTAGACTAGCGATAATCTATACGCTAAGTCGGTTGGTATTGCACTTCCATCTTCAATGGAGTGTCTGGGGTTTTGTAGATCACTTACGAAGTCGGTATTATCTTTACGACGATGTGTTAAACTCATGGTTCGGTGAGGTTCTTGTAGAAAACACTAAGTAATAAAAAATTATATATTCTTCTGAAGTTTTACATGGTGAAGATCAGGTATGATTGTACAAGTCTTCTAATAACGATAGCTTGATCGCTTCTGCCAATGATGATGGCTAATCCTATTCCTCTACATGATAAAGCTTAGGTAAAGAGGTACAGGTCTTCTAATGACGATAGCTCACTCTGTTCTGCCTGTCTACCATCTCTGTTACAAGTTATGAAGGAACAGACAGTAGTTCGAACATATGAACATACTATCAGATGACATAGTTACATACGAACACACAATCAAATGAGACACGCTACAGATCACGTAGGCGGTAGTTGTCTCAAGCAGGGAGCTTGGACTAATGTTTATAAACAATTGAATGACTACAGGTGACGGCATGTCAACTTAGCCTACATACTTATTGTATACGTCATCTTTAGCGTCTCTAGTCTGATCACATTCCTGCAAGCAATCTGGTTGACCTCTTTAGTTTTAGTATTTTATATATATGGACTAACATTCCATATTTTTATTATGTAAACACTTACATTAGCTCGGTCAGCTACCAAAACCAACTACTGAATATTACTCAAACTTGACTTGCATTTGACTTATAGGAGTGTGATACAGACACTATGTGAATATATATATATAGTAAATAAAAATTCATGGTGTACATGAATTGATTCAAGTAATAAAATATAAAACAATGATATTGGTAAATAATAGTGATCACATGATATATATAATGATACAGTTTTTCACTTCATCTCATTAAGATACATATGCTACAGAAAATACTAATGTACTCTGATAATTGCATAGAATGAAGATTAATATGATAAAAATCATATTTTAACTGATAAAATATTTCATATATGAATTGATAAAATTATTAATGTTTATGCTGATTGATTCGTTGATTTTTATGCTAAATGTTATATATCTGATTCATTAATCAATATACTAACTCATATATAACTGCAGATATTGGTAAGAAAAAAGGTAACAGATTGATTATAGGCTACCTGATTTGTTTATACATATGTATATGGATTCATATAATTATGATTAATATATGTGCACTTTAAATAGATTCCTATTGCGTACACGCAAAGATATATTTAGATTCTGTTATGTATGATCATTTATATAATAGATTCCTATTGCGTACACGCAAAAAATATATTTCGATTCTGTTATTTATGATCATTTATAGATATAGGATACATGATACTTTATATATATAGGATACATGACCGAGGTTATACTACTTCACTTTTAACTAGCTTTCGAACAACTTTTCGTCCATTACACAGTTCCAGACAACCACCTATAGCCAATGAAACGGCCTTTTTCAATGGTTAAAACAAGGGGAAAATTTGCCTGGGCGGGTCCAACGTTCTATTTTGCGCTCATACTTATTCTCTGCATCCTAAGCTACACGATTACGTTCGCGATGAATAAAAAAACATCCCCAGCACGAGTCCTTCGCCAGCAAAGTAGAGTTGAATATCCTTCGGGTCGTAATTGTCGGAAGTATGTCCCTTATTGTAGTCGATTCCGACAGCCGCCGGAGCGTTCCGCATTAAAACGAGATTAACGACGAGATACGGTGTCGGTCGAAGAAGTCCATGAAATTCCATTCACATTGTAGGCGGTTGTTACTTGACTGTAGTCGTCCGCTGCGACGAACGATTTTTTGAAGTTGCGATGTGAAACTCTCGTACTGCAGGATACTGTAACCAGGTTCCATTAATCAGCCTGCAAGTGAAATTATACTTGTCACAAGGGCAAAGTAAATTCAGACGACATCCAAATACAGGGGAGGGGAGAGAGCCATTTAGACCAGACTTAACCCACATGAATTCGCTGATATTTCGGAATTCAAAAGAGTCCGCTGTACAAACTTTTTTATCCATGGCATTAACAATGAGTGAACCTATCCAGTCTATTGATGACTTGTAAAAATATCCAGAATTATAAAAAATAAATAGATATCATTACGAATCTCAAAGAAAATTCGATATTACTGGTAGTAAGTTACTAGACAAAGAAGTGGAAAACGGAGCTAATTGTAAGATTGCCAGGCAACATAAGAGTCAAAGAGAATATTAATCATGATTCTATGTGCCCTAACAAAAGTTTCATATTCAATTTTCTCGCGCGCATCCTCTGAGGTTAATTTTTTTTAAAAACTTTATTAATAGGTAGGAGATGCAACGAAAAAAACCCACTATGTAACTAATTTCTAAATAAACTTTGGGTTTTTCAAGAAAATGTGACATTTTCCCATGAATGTTTTACTTGAATTGTAATAGGCTAATGTTGCAAGTAAATATTTCTTATACATATCTTGATACTTCTAAATGTCTATGAGGTTCAGAAAAAAATTTATTCATTTTGTTGTTATAGAAATTCTATTTGCTTATTTTGTTATTAATTTTAAAATGATTGCAACTCCTTAGCTAAAGTTGCATTGCGCATACGGATAGACATTTGTACCTAACGTCTGCCTTGCCCATGAGAAGTTCGGGCTAAGCATTCCTTTCTCCAGCAACCTGCTTTGCAATCGCGAGATGAAGCCTGTGTAAGCAGATTATTGAGGTTAAAAGGAACAAATGCTGATACGGCAATGATGACGTCGTCACTTGGCAGGAGATTGCTCTCAGCCAGCTAAGAGTTACGTTACTTGCTGTAATACATACGACTTTAGGATAAATTTATTGTCTTTTAATACTCGACCCACACGAAAAGAATGTCTGAAAAAAAAACAGTACCAAAATTGAACAATATATTAGTTTCATGTTGGAAAACTGCATAATTGTAATTATGTTAAATTAAATATTCCTTATTCAAACTATATGAAAAAGGTTTCCATACAAATTCTATATATATTATTAGCCCTGTATAAGATTTCATATGGATTATTTCATAGATAACATTTTCACTTCTAGACTTCCTGACTTTAAAATCTCTTTTATTTTATTTTTTTTATTTATTTTATTTATATTTATTTATTTATTTAATTTTTTTTTTTCATTGACTACGAATATAAATCACCGGGACAGACAATATGTCAGTAGATTTTGGATATGTGTTTGAACTTTTAGCTTATTTGTCATTACTAAAGCGTTAAGTTAGAGTTCAAATCTTTACGCATATATATTTGGATATTTAATGGTTACGTTTTGCTTATTGATATTATCGTGATTCCTTTTTTATTATAATTTGTAACCCTTCCGACTTCTTACGGAGTGTATTATATTGACTCCACTTGTATCCATATTATTTTATTTTATTTTTTTTTTTTATATATTTATTTATATATATATATATATATGATAAATTAATGGTTGGCTTGAATATGTGGAAAAGTGTTCTAGCGGCGTACCGTATAAGGCTACTTGCGGCATCAATTCTATAGATACAAGATATAAATGATAAACGTATTTAAAACCGCGAGAACCGCTATAATCCAGTTCGGATCCAACATCACGAGTTGTAACTCGTAAGACATTGACACTTCCTATTTAATTATCCGTTATTCTACCAAACCGATTGACTCTGGGTGATAAAATATATTATTGGTTTTCTTAATGGAAAAGGAATTCACACAACGTGTTAAGGAGATTATTATTGATTTACACCACCCGAGTCACAGATTATTATGTGTTGAATTCCATATTTACTGATTTAGCACTCATAAATATTCCTAACGCACTCAATTGCGGTGTTTTGTTTTTTAGTGCTATTAATTTCTATATAACGTGTCGAGGAACTATTAACACTAAGAATTGTTTATTCCCTCTGTCAGACTCGTAATTCTGTTAATAATTCTACGTATATTCTTTCAAGGATTGATTTGGCACAGGATAGGCCCCTAAACTGACAGGTGTCTTAGTGTATCCCTTGTTTTCATGACACGTGTTACAATTAGTTATGTGCTTTTTATATCTGTAAGCATTGTAGGCCAGTAAAATAGTGATTTGGCTTTCTGTGACATACTATGGAACCCTGGATGACGGAATGCAACCAGTTTATGACGATTGGTATGAAAGAGATTATTATTACTACCTGGTCGTTAGTCATCTGCTGTGTTCTTCGGGTTTTCCTCGTCACGGACCTACATATAATACTACATTTGATTACATTATTCTGATACACATACCTTAAGTATACTTTTGCTTTAGGGTTTCTGCTCGAAGTGTGTATTGTTTTTGCTTAGCCGCTGACCCTGTTTCGTTCGAAGTGTTTATTGTTTTTGCTTAGCTGCTGCTGACCCTGTTTTCGTTCGAAGTGTTTATTATTTTGCTTATTGCTGCTGACTCTTGCTTTGTTCAGTTTGTAACAGTTCTGCGCTCCGACCCAGATATTCAATGCTCGCGATCTCTTGGTTTAAGGAATTTTCTTGTTTAGATACGGTTTTAACAATAGGCACGGATATTTCTATATTGTTTAGTCTAATTAATGGTTCTTTGCAGTATGGTGCGGGATTTGCGGGATAATGCGTCAGCTATGATATTTGCTTTCCCAGGTAGATATCTTATCTTGGCTCCAAAGACCTGAATGATCATTTGTCACCGAGTTCCTTTTGGACTGTGATTAAAGCCTTTGAAAAAACTCGGTAAAGGACTCATGTTCAGTAAGGACTTTATCAGGATAGCCATAGATTATGAACTTAAAATGTACTAGTGAGTTAAAGATACCTAGCCCTTCCTTGCCTATTACTGCATATTTACTTTCAGAGGGCTTTAGTTTACGTGAATAAAAAGCTATAGGGAAGAACTGTTTATCACATTACTGAAGTAGTATCCCTCTTACCCCTTGGTCTGAGGCGTCTGTTGCAATAAAAAAAAAATTCCTTATTTAAATCAGGGATTTTTAAGTTAGGTAAGCTGCATTTTCCGCTTTTAAGATATCGAACGCCTGTTGATGCTTTTTAGACCATAATAAATCTACGCTCTTCTTCGTAAAATCTGTTAAAGGAGCTGTCATGATTGAAGAGTTACATATTTACATACGATTGTAATACCCACTACAGCGCCAAAGTGCTGTACCCCCCTTTTACGTTAATAGGTACCGGAAAGTTATGAATAGCCGACACCTTACCATAGATTACTTTAAGACCTTGACAAGACACATAAAACCTAGATAAACATGTTCGGTTTTAAAAACTCACATTTATATATTTTACTCTGAGACTAGCTCTAGTTTATGTGAATGTACTTCTAAGGTATTAGAAAAGATTACAAGATCATCCATATAGGCATGTAGGGTATCCCCTAAAAGTCTCCAAACACTATATTATAATTGGGGTGCAACGTAAGCCGGAGGCATACGTAAAAATTGATAATGTCCCCTGAGTGTGCTGAAAACGGTATATGAGGTACAATCACTTAGGTAATGGTATCAGGTAAAAGCCTTTAAGTAAGTCCAAGTTGGTGAAAAAAAATTATTCTAACCTAACAGAGATAAGATGTCGTCGGTACATGGCACTGGAAACTATCGGGAGTCGTTTCCTTGTTTAAGTGACAGAAATCTACGCAGATACGCCAAGTCCGATCTTTTATGGCATGACGTTTTGAGGGAAAATTATATGGGCTATTTGATTTCCTAATGACTCCTATTACTAACATTTTTCAACTTCGTCATTTATCTCTATTTTGAAATTTCATTGAGAATCTATACGAAGGTACGTAAATAGCTTTATGTTTGTCCTTAGACCGTGTTTTGTGTTAAATTACATCCGTTTTTCTCCCAGAGATCACTCGCTAGTGGAGAAACTTCCTGGTATTCAGGTAGAAGATAAAAAAAAATTCTGCTGAATCACCTCTGCTTGAATGACTTTACGGATATTACTTTAGATAGATTATCAGAGAGATTCATCCACGACTGGTTGGGCGTGATTAAAAATTAGCAACAATAAAAATGCGATATTTATAACTTCCGTATCCACGATATGTATACTTTTAGGGCTTTGTTCGCGGAAATCGTTATATTTCAGAGTGTCGGGAAGGATTAAAATTTCATTTCCCAGCAAAGTCTTTTTACACGCACTAAGACATTCGAGGGTGCATGCTTCTCGAGATTTTGCGTGCAAAGTACGACTGCGGTTGTGGGAGAATTCTGTTGGGTCATTTGAACAATGTTACGATTTATGAGACAAAGTATAGTTCCTTTATATAAGTTATTATTTGATTAACTGTCTCATTTTGTTCAAACGGATTTTACTGTTTGAAGGTTATAGGATTTTCCTTTGATAAACACGCCTTATTTTGCAGGATGTAAGATAATATTTTGTATACCCCTAGATGGATCTTACAATTACACTACATACAGATCAATGTTTTTTATAACTATAGAGGTATCTGTAAGCGCTCGCTTATCCGGACTTCTCATTAGGGAAGTTCGAACAACAGACGGTGAGTCCGTAAATCAGGATATTACGTCTACTAAAGGAATAAACAAGATATTCTAATTTTTACGGCGCGTACAGTCGGGCTTTATCCACCACTACTTATAATAACTTATGTATTAAAAAAAAAAACGAAAACCTGCTCTGATTACTTTATACGGTCGTGTGTTTCATAGGAAAAATCCTTTTTAGTTCAAAAAGATATCGGTATGTATGAACCAACATCGCTTTTCCCCACTCTGCTAGAGTCGCTTATGGTGTGGAATTTGCTTTGCTTTGAAAACTCGGCAGTTTTTGACTAACCTTGACCGCTTGACTAGGTGACACAGTAACCGAGTTTGCTTGTTTGATTCTGAAAGGCTACTGTTTCTATTTCTTTTTGTAATAATTAGGATCCTTCTCTTTATTACCATCGGCAACGTATTGTGTGTTTTTAGCATTATGTTGCTGGTTACGTATAAAGCAATGAATGACGAACTATTAGGAACTGAGCGATTACTAATAAGACAAGTTATCTCTACTGTATTCAATATTAACTGTTTGTACTTCATTCTTTGCTAAAATTTGAAATAGTGAGGGATCCTGGTCAGCGCATTTAGCCTGATGAAAGTTTTCTACAGACATGTTATTCCTTGCAATCCAGCCGTATTTTTAAAGTTAAGTTGAGTCATTGAGGTTCGATATTTTATATAACTCAAAAACTCAAGGCTAAAACTGCGATCGGGACTTTGCAAAGGAGCATTTATTGTCATGACCCGAAATAGTGTTACCTCTAATTTATATAGATTTGTACGGGTGTTCCACTTGTTTTTGTGTGTTTTCTAATCACTACGGTGCTTAACGACCCTATCCATGCATCTGTATAAATACAGACGTCCACTGTGTAAACGCATATTCACTGTTTAATATGATTTTGTTACGTTAAAGCGGGATTAATAATCACCCAAAATGAATAAAGTTAACAATAGTATATGATTATGATATTTCAGTAGAACTTCTGGAAACAGACACTCAAAGATAAAAACTCGCAGTAGCGAAATCTCAATGATATAGATAATTTCTGTAAAAAAGTAAGATTAAGAATGTCTCGTAACTTCAGCCACAGGAATAACGAAATTCGACCTGCAAAGGAAACACTCAAAGTTACTCCAAATGAATAAAAAATTGTACTTAGCTTGCTTTTGTGGGAAGTCACGGTGTTCCGATAACGACACACGGCCTTGGTCCTCCTTCTCTATTTAGCGGACGACCTGGTTTGGCTTCAGTTTCCCCCGTGCGCGTTGTTTCGATGATTCGAGCCCTTGAAAATCCGATGCTGCAGACGCGTTCGGTTTGTTTCTTGCAGTGCCGGAAACGCTCACTAACGATGTTTTCTTGAATGATTCTAATGAGAGACGAAGCTTCCGTTGCCGTAGGAAAAGGACACGTCCATAAAGTCCCAGTACCATTACGAGTATTTGTTGCTCAGAAACCATATAAGATTGTATAATGTAATTTTGTGGAATAAAGTGCTTTGAATGAAAACTTGAGAAAATGTAGAACATTCCACAAAAAATCTGTATTAATCTTTTATATGGTTTCTGAGCCATAAATACTTGTAATGGTACTGGAACTTTATGGTCACCATATATATATATATATATATATATATATATATATATATATATATATATATATATATATATATATATATATATATATATATATATATATATATATATATATATATATATATATATATATATATATATATGTGTGTGTGTGTGTGTGTGTGTGTGTGACCTTGATTGAACGTTGCTTCCTGAAAAAAACAGGAATCCCAAGAGGCAACTCATTCTTCTTTTTTCATGAGAGAGCGGCCGTTTAAGACACTGATGAGTGAAGCCGCGTTCAGGAACCTTCTTATTTATGAGTCTCGTTCAGAGGAAGTGTTGAGAGCGCCGCACTTCATCGGCCGCTTCATAAATTTAAAAAATGTTCTCAAATGATCAGAGTTCCTCAAGGTGCATAAGAGGTGCTGAATCATCTGCCTGCAAGATGAAAATCTTGAAACTGTCTTAGCAAGTTGAGATCTCTCATTAACATGAACCTAAGTTCTTAATTAGTTATATCTTTTTATAATTTCTTTCTATATCGTTTCTGTGGCTTTTCGTACCTTTGATGTATGAGAGAGAGAGAGAGAGAGAGAGAGAGAGAGAGAGAGAGAGAGAGAGAGAGAAGGACCAAATATTATTCACTAAGGAAATCAAATTAACATTAAGAATGGGTACATACTATTTTTTAGGTTTTATTGTATAATCATTATATGCTTCTTAGATTTATGCTTGAATATTCACTCAGTACTACTGGCAAATCTACTTTACTTTCACTATAACTAACATCGTTTAAACCTGAATGTTGTCTTCTCTGTATAACTAAGCTTCTAATAGTGATGCTCACAAGTGGAGAACTTTACATATATTCACCCACAATCAGACACATTAGCGATTTGATCTGCTGTTTTTCACTGAAATATTATTTTCCACTTCATTTTTGAGACCTAAAAATCAGAATGTTCAGTATTCTATTTCCATTAATTTCTGTAGTCGATTTGTCTAAAGAATTTCTTTAGCATAAGTGCCCTCATTCAACTGACTCTCGTCTTGGTGTTTTTTTCTACATATTTTTTTACTTTGTGATTATTTTTTCATAAAATGAAACATCCTTAACAGGGTGAAAAATGGCAATTGTTTAATTTGCACTTGCCACATTGAGTTTTTTTCTCCGTGTATGGGATAGATTCCTTTTGTACATAAGGTTAACTAAAATTTCGTTAAGTCAGTCAGAGCAGGGGACGCATAAAAAGATTTTTTAAGAAACATTGAATACTATGAAATGAGATGGATTTGAAAACTCATCGAGAAATATAGCAGGTGTCCAAAGCAAATGGATTTTGTACGTTATGCAAATAGGACGCTTCAATACCGACCACATCGCAGATGGCACCAAGTGCCGGGTCTGGTTTCGAGGATCAATTAATCACAGCATTTACTCGAAATGGCTGTGGCACTGCCAAGCGAGAGGGCACTGCATGCTGGCTTATGTTGGCAATCAGGATGCCCTTGTGGGTTAAGATTAGCTGTCGGTCTACACTGATTTATTACTGTATTGGCCTGGATTACAGAATTTAGACCAAAGGCCTAGCGCTAGGACCTACGAGGTCATTCAGCGTTGAAAAGGAAATGGACAGTTAGAAGGTCTGAAAGGCGTAACAGTGGCACTGTTAAGCAATTGTTAGAGAGGGTGGAAAGTCAGATGGAAGAAAGAGAATATGAAAGGAGGTACAGAAAAATGACTGAAAGAGGTTAGAGCTAGGGAGCCGAAGGGACGCTGCAAAGAACCTTAAGCAGTGCCTACAGTGCACCACTTGAGTTGGATTTACTACTGAGGTAGATATATTTGTTGCACATACACAAGGGACACGAAAAAATGTCCCATTTAATCATTAATTCGATCCAAATAATACTCACTATTCCCCTTTTAGTGTTCTTTATGAGATAACTATTGTGACGTCTTTGTCTGTCCGTCCGCCCTTTTTCTGTCAGCCCTCAGATCTTAAAAACTCCTGAGGCTAGAGGGCTGCAAATTGGTATGTCGATCATCCATTAAATTTGATTTTATATAAGGTTAAAGTTAGCCATAATCGTACGTCTGGCAACAATCGGGTTGTGGCTGAAAGCTTCATGGCCCGGGCCACGGCTCATACAGTTATATACACCACACAGAAAACTCGATTTGAGTCTGGGTCTATTCTAATCCAAAATAAAAAATGAGACTGAAAGAGATTATCAAATCCTCAGTAGTACTACCCTGGATCTAATGGAACGCCCTAAGTCAGTTCCTTCCTGAACTTTATCCCATCGGAGGAGCAGGATTTAGAGGCTGCTACAGCGTCCAATAACGGTTGAGATGCGATCCTTTTACCCCCCGGAACAAGGAACCCTCGTGGGAATGAACCCGAGGCGCTTCTCTCTCCATAGTTTAATTCCTTTTATGCCCAACGTTCTTTCATTGGTAAGTACGACCAATGTCCATTTTAAACCATAAGAGTATTGTAATGGTATTCAAAAACTTAAAGTTAAGTATATCTTAGTTTTACCAGACCACTGAGCTGATTAACAGCTCTCCTAAGACTGGCCCGAAGGATTAGATAGTTTTACATGGCAAGGAACCAATTGGTTACCAAGCAACGGGACCTACAACTTTAGTGTGGGATCCAAACTACATTATACGAAAAAATGAATATCTAATCACCAGAAATAAATTCCTCCAATTCGAAGTTGGCAGAGCGGGAAATCGAACTCGCGACCACCGAATCGTTAGGCAAGCACGTAACCCACTCGTCCAACGAGGAAGTAATCGTGTTCAAAGTAATTTATAATATCAAATGTAAATTTTTTTTAAATAAGGAGAATAGAATACATTAATGCCACATGTGGGAAAAGGGAAAACTAAGAACAGATAGTAATTGAACAAGGCGTGATCAGACCTCCAGCTTACTCGTGGCGCGTGCTAAAATCAATGGTCAAAAAGAACGTTGCTTCACCAGTGAAAAATAAAATAAATACAGTTTATTAGAAATCATTTTTCTGTACTGATTAACATGCACGTTATATATTTTATTTTTTTACATTTTCATTCTAATAAATAAATCATAAATATCCTATCCTAAAGTTCCCGTATCTTTAACTCAACGCGAAACACCTATTTCAGACCTTTGTAGGCTTACTCCCCGAGTAAATCAGAATGTGATCACTCATCGATAGTCAGTCTGAAAATCACAATTTAATTAAGAGCACCAGTAAACGAAACTGACCGGAAATGATTGTTTTAACGACAGCATCAAAAGTTTGATTAAAGATAATTGAACAGGAATGGATAACTGAAAATGAAACACGTTCTTGAAATAAACATTGTGTATGTATGAGTATATGTGTGAGTGTGTGTGTGTGTGTGTGTGTGTATAGCATCATCAGTAATAAGACCTATCTGGATTTTATTCCCGTTGATGAATTACTTTTTTTAAAGCTGTTTTCCTCGAAAAGTTGTGTATGTGGAAAATATGATATATGGCTTAACTGATATGAAGTCTTTCCATAAATGCCCAATAAAAAGGGCAGACAGAATTGTTTGCAGTAATAAGTGGTACGAACACCAACCTGAGAGAGTAACGGAAAACGATCAGGCAAAGACCCTCTGGGACTGTGGTATCATAACAGATAGGGTGATACGTGCCAATTAGACCAGACGTGACGTTGATTGACAAAATCAAGAAGAAAGTATCCCTCAATGATGTTGCCATACCATGGGACATCAGATTATAAGTATCAAGACCTGAAAATAGAAATAAGATCCCTGAAAAGGAATCTGGAAAAAACTAGAGGCTGAAGTAGCTCCATGACTCATGCAGAAGAGTGTGCCTAGAAACTGCGCAAATAGTAAGAAAAGTGATGGACTCCTAAGGAGGCAGGATGCAACCCGGAACCCCACACTATAAATACCACCTAGTCGAATGGGATGACAGATAAAAAAGATAATAATAATGATAATAATAATAGCAATAGTAGAAGCAGTAGTTAGTAAACAGAAATAGCCTTCATTGGCTTGTATTGAATCTATTTTGTTCAATATTTCTTTCACACAACAACACCCTGATCGGTTTCTATTACGGCAATAAAGGAATGCAAATGGTAAATGGCTTATGTGTCAATTCGTGCTACGTTCTGGCCTGACAACCGCTTTTTGCAATTTGGGTGGTTTGTAAAAGCCATTACCCTGTAATTGCTCCGTGCCAAAAGGATACTAAAACGTCCCCCCAACCCCGGCCCCCTAACGGAATGGGCCAGATTTAAACAGCCCTCAATAAAAAGCAATTGCATCTCTATCAAACTACTAATTGAACGCGGCTCTAAATAGAAAAGGTAATGACAGGTAAAAATTGTAATCACAGTCAACAGGCCAACTTCTAAACTGGAATGCGTGACTGCGACCGGTAAATGCAACCGCCTCCCCCCCCAACAGCTGTAGCTTTTGTGAAGGGGTGCATCGTGCTGAACGAAATTCATGAGGTACGAGACTAAAAGTACGGAAAAAATATATATTAGGTTTTGTGGGACACATTCTGTTGCATGGGGCTATTTTAGCTGACATATGAAGTCGCGTCTATATATATATATATAATATATATATATATATATATATATATATATATATATATATATATATATATATATATATATATATATATATATATATATATATATACATAATCTATATATATACTATATATATCATATATATATATATATATATATATATATATATATATATATATATATAGTATATATATAGTATATATAGTAATATATATATATATATATATATATATATATATATATATATATATATATATATATATATATATATATATATATATATAGACGCGACTTCATATGTCAGCTAAATAGCCCCATGCAACAGAATGTGTCCCATGAATCCTAATATATTTTTTCCGTACTTTTAGCCTCGTACCTCGTTCCCTTTCAAATTTGAGCATAAAAATATTGGCGAATGTACAACTTAGGGGATTCCCCATACCTACACCCTCTATTTGCAAATAAACCTGTCCATTAAAAATGAAAGCAGTGTCCCGCACTGCTAATTCTAACAATTTCCTAAAATCATCATGTTTAAAGCCACTATATGTAGTATCGTCTTCTGTTAAAAATAGTATCTAAAATAAAGCTGATGGTTTCCTCCACAGGTATATTAGTGAAAAGTGCTTCAACGTCGAAGCTTGCCATGGTTAGGTCAGAGTCCTGGCATAAAATACTGTTCTTAAAATCAAGAGAGCTGGTTAGATTATATTCATTTTTAAAATGATTCTCTAATAGAGGTGTCAAGAATTTAGCTATTTTGTAACCTGGTGTAGTATAGGATGAAAGGATGGGTCTCATAGGGATACCCTCCTTGTGTATTTTTGGTAGGCCATACATAACACCCAATGAAGAACCTGTTACATAAAGATTTTCGTAAGTTATTTGATCTATCGTTTTATTATCTTTCAACGTTTTCAAGAACCGGTTTATTCTGTCCTCGTTTTTAAAAATTAGTTTGTAGTCAATGTCACCCATGTTTCTAAACTTGGTAGCGCCTTTCAGAATTGTTTCCATTTTGTGAATATACTCTGTTTTATTCATTATGACGGTTCCCTTGCCTTTATCGGGTTTAGAAAAAATGATATTGCCGTTTTCTTTTAGTTTCTTAAGGATACCAAGGTCACGTTTATTAAAAAATGGTGCCCATCTTGGTTTTAGTTTGTTAAAATTGATATGGGCAAATGTGGACAGGTCGTTTTGAAACTTCGAAAGGTCAGTATTCAGAGCTAAGTTTTTTAATTTTGAAAACAAAATTTCAAATGGTAGAAAATATTCATAATATGAAGGTGTGTAAACCGGCAAGCAAAAATCCAGACCTAAAGATAAAATTTGAAAGGGAACTGCTGGACAATTGCCCTCCGTCTTTTAAACCACTTTTTTACCGAAGGTATGTAGATGACACTTTTGTTTTGTTTAAAGATAGGCATCATAGCGACTCATTTTTACAATATGCTAACTCCAAACATCAAAATATTAAATTTACCTGTGAATTAGAAGAAAATGGACAATTAGCATTTTTAGATACAATGGTAGTTCGTAAAGATAACTGTTTTAACATAGGAATCTACAGAAACCTACCTTTACCGGTCTTGGCTTGAATTTCTACAGTTTTTGTTTTTATAATTTTAAATTAAATTCTTTGTCAACACTCCTCCACAGGGCTATAAACCTAACATCAAGTTGGAAATTATTCCATGACGAAATAATATTTCTTGAGGGATTTTTCAAAAGCAATTGTTACCCATCGGGGTTATTTTTTAAATACGTCAAAAATACCATCAATAACTTTTTTCATCCACCTAGTCCACTCCATCTAGCACAGAAATTTAGATACTATATTAACATACCTTATATACATGATAGGAAGTTTTTGCCCTCCCTTAAGAAAATTTTAAACCGCCATTATCCAGCAGTTGATACCAGATTCCACCTTGCATAAATCCTAGAAATATTGGTAGCTTCCTAAAACACACAGAGAAATTGCCCTCCTTGATGCAATCCGGTGTAGTGTATTTATTTAATTGCTGCCGATGTAATCAGCAGACCTACGTAGGAAGTACGCGCCGGTTGCTCAAAGTGAGATGTGATGCTCATAGAGGTGTAAGTTACCGAAACGGGCAGCAAATTATCCACCCCTGAACAATCAAATATAGGAATCACGCCAGAATCTGTAGGGCAGAGATAGATTATAACAACTTTAAGGTCATTATGACGTCACCATATGAACACCACCTCCTCGTTCTTGAAAGTTTGGCAATTAAGAAACTGGTACCTTCACTTAACAACCATACTACCTCAGTACCTTTGTATATAGCATAAAGACACGTCACTTTGTTCTTTGCCTCTTCTTGACTTTTATTCCACCGTCCTGACACGGAACGGGGGGACTCTGCTTGAGCAAGGTATTTTCCTCATTTTTTAATATATATATA
>NC_087204.1:3992606-3995699 GCF_015104395.2 Macrobrachium nipponense
TTTGAATAATAATAATAATAATAATAATAATAATAATAATAATAATAATAATAATAATAATAATAATAATAATAATAATAAAACTTCAAGGCCCTACACCCACGAATAGCAGAACAACTCCAGCATTGTATCTCAAATCACCAAGCACCCAAATGGATGACCACAGGAAGAACATCCTTAGTACAAAAAGACAAGAGTAAGGGAAATATAGCCAGTAACTACAGGCCTATCACCTGCCTACCAATAATGTGGAAGTTACTAACAGGTATCATTAGTGAAAGGCTATACAACTACCTAGAGGAGACAAACACCATCCCCCACCAACAGAAAGGCTGCAGAAGGAAGTGTAGGGGCACAAAAGACCAGCTCCTGATAGACAAAATGGTAATGAAGAACAGTAGGAGAAGGAAAACCAACCTAAGCATGGCATGGATAGACTATAAGAAAGCCTTCGACATGATACCACACACATGGCTAATAGAATGCCTGAAAATATATGGGGAAGAGGAAAATACCATCAGCTTCCTCAAAAATACAATGCGCAACTGGAATACAATACTTACAAGCTCTGGAATAAGACTAGCAGAGGTTAATATCAGGAGAGGGATCTCCAGGGCGACTCACTGTCCCCACTACTCTTCGTAGTAGCCATGATTCCCATGACAAAAGTACTACAGAAGATGGATGCCGGGTACCAACTCAAGAAAAGAGGCAACAGAATCAACCATCTGATGTTCATGGACGACATCAAGCTGTATGGTAAGAGCATCAAGGAAATAGATACCCTAATCCAGACTGTAAGGATTGTATCTGGGGACATCAGGATGGAGTTTGGAATAGAAGAAAAATGCGCTTAGTCAACTTACAAAAAAGGCCAAAGTAAACGAGAACTGAAGGGATAAAGCTACCAGATGGGAGCAACATCAAACACATAGATGAGACAGGATACAAATACCTGGGAATAATGGAAGGAGGGGATATAAAACACCAAGAGATGAAGGACACGATCAGGAAAGAATATATGCAGAGACTCAAGGCGATACTCAAGTCAAAACTCAACGCCGGAAATATGATAAAAGCCATAAAACACATGGCAGTGCCGGTAATCAGATACAGCGCAGGAATAGTGGAATGGACGAAGGCAGAACTCCGCAGCATAGATCAGAAAACCAGGAAACATATGACAATACACAAAGCACTACACCCAAGAGCAAATACGGACAGACTATACATAACACGAAAGGAAGGAGGGAGAGGACTACTAAGTATAGAGGACTGCGTTAACATCGAAAACAGAGCACTGGGCAATATCTAAAAACCAGTGAAGACGAGTGGCTAAAGAGTGCATGGGAAGAAGGACTAATAAAAGTAGACGAAGACCCAGAAATATACAGAGACAGGAGAAAGACAGAAAGAACAGAGGACTGGCACAACAAACCAATGCACGGACAATACATGAGACAGACTAAAGAACTAGCCAGCGATGACAATTGGCAATGGTTACAGAGGGGAGAGCTAAAGAAGGAAACTGAAGGAATGATAACAGCGGCACAAGATCAGGCCCTAAGAACCAGATATGTTCAAAGTACGATAGACGGAAATAACATCTCTCCCATATGTAGGAAGTGCAATACGAAAAATGAAACCATAAACCACATAGCAAGTGAATGCCCGGCACTTGCACAGAACCAGTACAAAAAAAAAGAAGGCATGATTCAGTGGCAAAAGCCCTCCACTGGAGCCTGTGCAAGAAACATCAGCTACCTTGCAGTAATAAGTGGTACGAGCACCAACCTGAAGGAGTGATAGAAAACGATCAGGCAAAGATCCTCTGGGACTATGGTATCAGAACGGATAGGGTGATACGTGCAAACAGACCAGACGTGACGTTGATTGACAAAGTCAAGAAGAAAGTATCACTCATTGATGTCGCAATACCATGGGACACCAGAGTTGAAGAGAAAGAGAGGGAAAAAAATGGATAAGTATCAAGATCTGAAAATAGAAATAAGAAGGATATGGATATGCCAGTGGAAATCGTACCCATAATCATAGGAGCACTAGGCACGATCCCAAGATCCCTGAAAAGGAATCTAGAAAACTAGAGGCTGAAGTAGCTCCAGGACTCATGCAGAAGAGTGTGATCTAGAAACGGCACACATAGTAAGAAGAGTGATGGACTCCTAAGGAGGCAGGATGCAACCGGAACCCCACACTATAAATACCACCCAGTCGAATTGGAGGACTGTGATAGAGCAGCAAAAAAAAAAAAAAAAAAAAAAAAAAAAACAAAAAAAAAAAAAAAAAAAAAAAAAAAAAATAATAATAATAATAATAATCCAAAGAAACCTCATAATCACATGAGTTAATAAAATAAAATGGAAAAGTAAATCCACAGTAGTATGTCTGATCTGTTATTTAAAATACAAAGTAGAGAGCTTTCGAAGACCTGCACGGTCCTCCTTGTCAATCTGAATACAATTACTAACAGTTGACGCCATACAAGACTCCTGTTTTTTTGACTAGTTATTTACCAAATAGCCTCAAAAAACAGAGTTCTTGTATGGTCACTGTTAGTAATTGTATTCAGATTGACAAGGAGGACCGTGCAGGTCTTCGAAAGCTCTCTACTTTGTATTTTAAATAACAGATGAGACATACTACTGTGATTTACTTTTCCAATAATAATAATAATAATAATAATAATAATAATAATAATAATAATAATAATAATAATAATAATAAGAGCAGTTACAAAACGGGTTGGTCAGTGACTCAGACCGATTTGATAAAAAAATGCAACATATGATACACTCAAGTGAGCAAAGTTATGAATAATAATTCTAATTTGTATTGTAATAACAAGTATGTATATGAGGTGTTCTTTATTTATAGAGTTTGTTAATTTGTACACTACTTGCTAAAATGTTATACGAAAGATTTTACAGAGAGAGAGAGAGAGAGAGAGAGAGAGAGAGAGAGAGAGAAATGTAGGTCGTTCATGAACTTAGTGACCTTTTTGCTTTCAGGTTATTGCTTCCACTTTGGCGGCAATGTCTGACCGATTGGTCCCTTGATAGAAGATGAAATGGT
>NC_087204.1:3996199-4022705 GCF_015104395.2 Macrobrachium nipponense
ACCTCATTTATGGACTGGGCCAGTTCTGTTACGAATATTTAAAGCTTTTGTTATAAATGTTATAGAAGCTAAAAGAAGGATGTTCGGTACAATGATTTCCATCGTTCGCTGCGTATCTCTACTCCTGAATAATCTTCGAGTGTTAGAAGGAAGTCGAGCTTAAATTTAAGGTTCGTCTTGGCGATACTGAGTCCATAAGTTTTAGATTGTCATTTAGTGCCACCGTAAATAGCTGCGAAAATTTCTTGGTATAGATGTCGTCCTATTCTGCAGGTTTCTGCAGTGGCGCTATCAAGATCGTATAAGTCATTCTGATCACGCAGATCCGAGTTCCACTTCCACCTTTCTGTAACGGATTCCTTCGAGCGGAAAGAAAGGCTGCCGGAGAAAGAATTGTATCGTCCTATTATATTTACTTCTTTGTCGCATCAGCGTAGCGAATTTTTAGTTTTCTGTAAAAGACAACTATTGTGCCAGCTTTATCTGCCCGTCCGCCCTCAGATCTTAAACCCTACTGAGGCTAGAGGGCTGCAAATTGGTGTGTTGATCATCCACCCTCCAATCATCAAGCATACCAAATTGCAGCCCTCTAATCCTAATAGTTTTTATTTAAGGTTAAAGTTACCCGTAATCGTACTTCTGAAAGCGCTGTAGGTACCCAAACCGTAGGCCACCACCGGACCCTGGCTGAGATTCGTGGGCCGTGGCTGATTGCGCCGAAATTTCTCACTTGTTTTATGATGACAGTATGCGACATGTATAACCGACTAAGATAACAGTATATCCAGTTGATATCATACAAGCTCGGTATATAACACAGAAAGATTGCTGTTACTATTTTACAAATCTGTTGAAGGAAATACAAAAAGGCATTTTCTCCGCAAAACATTATTAAGACAACCTTCTTTCTCCCAAAGATCTCTAAAAGCTAATCTGAATCCTAAAAGTCTTTGAGTATTAAGCGAATCTCACCATTTCCCAAACAGCCCATCTGTTTACGAGTAGTTCAATACTATCCCATTTTTTTTTCAGTAACAGATTTTAAACTTTTTCGTTTCCTTCACGCATAAGTGAAACTGCCACAATCATTTTCCATTCACCATTCCACTTATAAATTCACATACGGCAGAAAATAATGTCTCTCGAATGAAGATAAGATATCTTAGTTTAACCAGACCACTGAGATGATTAACAGCTCTCCTAGGACTGACCCGAAGGATTAGACATTTTTTTATGTGGCTGTGAACGAATTGGTTACCTAGCAACGGGACTTACAGCTTTATTGTGGGTTCCTAACCACATTATATCGAGAAATGCATTTCTAATCACCAGAAATAAATTCCTCTAATACCACGTAACCCGTTCGTCCAACGAGAAGCTCACATGAAGATAAAACAACTTGATATGTATCTAAAAAGTAGTCGTATCAAGCGTCCTTTTAACAAAGATACCACAAGCGAAGTTTTACTCTTTGTTAGATTAAACACTCTGATGTTTCAGTTTTCATCTCTTACAGACATTCTTATGTTTACAAACTCTGCAAGAAACCTAGTTTGCCCGCCTTGATTCGGGTGCCATTAAAGTTTAGCTTGTTTGGTGTACTTTCCTTTCGAAATAAAAGTCCAAAATTCTTCGGAAATTAGAAAAAAATACCCCACAGAAGGAAAAGGTCGACTGTGGAGACATAAAAGCGAATTTCTGCTTTGATTTCGAGTAAAGAATGAAGGAAGCCTGACTCCGAGATACAGTGCTTGTTGACCTGGGATTAATCAAAAGCAAGGAATTTTTTTTTCTTTCTCATTGTGGGTCCTTCTCGAGTGGCTGTTTTGTCAATTAGTGTTTTTTTTTAATCAAGAACCTTTGTCTCTCTCTCTCTGTGTGTCTCTCTGTGTCTCTCTAGTCGTATTTGCAATACCAAGATTCAAGTTTTTTTTTCATTTAGTAGCTTTTGTTCACATCTCTCTCTCTCTCTCTCTCTCTCTCTCTCTCTCTCTCCTCATTTGTAATACCGACGCTTAAATTTTTTTTAGATTAAGAACCTTTATTCCACCTCTTGCCTGCAAACCCCCCGCCCCCCCACCCCTTCTCTCTCTCTCTCTCTCTCTCTTCTCTCTCCTGTCTCTCTCTCTCTCTCTCTCTCTCTTCCCGTGAATGAAATAAACTGCGCAGAGCTACTTAGAGAAACAAATCATACACGGTAATGAATATGACTTATTTCCGAGCGCCATTTAATCCTAGGATTAAGTAGAAGTCGGGGTTCCGACTAATGAGTCGTGTAACTAAATAAATAGTTCCCTTTAATTAGCTGATAGAACGATATTACACTTCAGTGTAATATCAGAACTGATGCAATTGTGGAAATATTAAACGAAGTGCGGAAATCACTAACCGACTCTCTCTCTCTCTCTATCTCGTCTCTCTCTCTCGCTCTCTTCCATCTCTCTCTCTATATATATATTATTATATTATATATTATATATATATATATGTATATATATATATATATATATATATTTATATATATAGATATATATATATATATATATTATATATATATATATATATACCGTGTCCATCTTCAGCATGTTGTAGTGATAAGTTTATGCTTTGTTATATTCTATAACATGTAGTATGAACCTCGGAACACCCCCCCCCCCGCCGCCTCCCAAACAACAACAAAATAGTTTGTAGGCTTACTCCCCGAGTAAGCTAAATTTTGCTGTTTTCCTCTGCCCATATTTGAATCAAAACCGGTTCTTGTAACTCAAATGAATGAATTCACCTGCCCGGAGTACCTATAGTAGATTCACACCAGCCGTGCATTTGATGTCTATGCCAGTCCTTTACGACGCTCCTGATTGGCTGTTGATAAGCCAATCACAGTGTGGGAAACTCAGTCTCTATCGAGAGTTCACATGGGTAGGTTCTATGTTCCACCTCTCCTGAGAGATACTTTTAAACGATGTATCCCTCAGGAGAGGTGGAGCATAGATCCTACCAATGCGAACTCTCGAGAGAGTCTGAGAGTTTCCAGCCCTGTGATTGGCTTATCAACAGACAATCTGGATCGTCGTAAGGGACTGGCCTAGACATCAAATGCACGGTTGATGGGAATCTATTGTAGTATATAACCCAACAGGTGTCTGCGTTCAAACGCGCCATACCACTTGGCGATTAAAGACGATAAGAGTAGAAAAACAGTTTCATAAATTATCCTTTCGTCCCCATAATCTGCGTTGAAGGCCTCCCGGCAAACATATCAGTTTGTCCTGCTTTCTGCATTTGAATAATGGCCTCTAGCTCCTGAATGATAAATGGGCTTTAAGCTTCATGAATTCGAATAACTTTCATCTAATGTCAAATGTGAAAGCTTTCTCGCATTCTGGCGTTAATGAAATTCAGAGCGTTCGTTATTCATTCGCGAGAAAATGTATACATATATGAGTACACTCTGCATATATGCGGGGACGAATAAACGTCCATTGAAGCATATAGATGCACCAACAGGGATACAATATCAATACGCATATATATATATATATATATACTATATAATATATATATATATATATATATATATATATCTATATATATATATATATATATTATAAGCACACGAACACATGTGTATTTGGCTTATTCCCGCGTCACTTACATACATACGTACACACACACAAACACATACACACATTGAGGCTATATAGTAATGCGGGGACATATGTATCAGTTTTCACCAGGATGTTGTTATTAGGAATTTTTCCAAATGGTTAACGAGCGTAGAGTTTACTTCTATTTTTCCGGCATGATAGAATTACGCACCGAACTACCATTTTAATGAACGGTAACCCAGAACTGGCGTAATTTCATAGATAATTTTGTTTCTGTAACCGACGCGAGTTTCTCCCTAACACCATTGTTAATGGAAGGATTATTTCATCGCTTTTTCCCCATCAATTGTTCACCAGTTCTCCTCTCTAGTCTATAGTAGATTCTGATGTCTAGGCCAGTCCCTTACGACGCTCCTGATTGGCTATTGATAAGCCAACCAGAGGGCTGGAAACTCTCAGTCTCCCTCGAGAGTTCACTTAGGCAGAATGAATGTTCCACTTCTCCTGAAAGATACTTTTGAAAGACATATCCATCAGGTAACCTAATCAAATTAACCTGGGTAATAGATCAAATCCCCCTAGGTAACAATCAAATTGACTAGAAAACAGACACGGACCCTTTTGCAGAAAGCAGAACCCCGTGGGTGCACAGTCGTAAAGTTATGATGAAGCCTCTGGCCATAAATATACTTATAAATGCACACAGCATATAACTTACAGTGTCTGTAAGTTATATGATTTGTGGACAACAATTTATTGGTCGTTACCGATGGTACGCGCAGTCACAAATCAGCGTAGAATTCGTATATTAAATCTGTAACAACAGAGAGAGAGAGAGAGAGAGAGAGAGAGAGAGAGAGAGAGAGAGAGAGAGAGAGAGAGTTCAAAGTAATTAAGAACTTAATCCTTCGTTAAAACTTTATTGTCCTGCAACAAAAGTTTTCAGAGAGTGATAATTGCCTGAGAGTTTTGAAAATTTTCTTGTAGCTAATATCGTTAGTCATTTTTATCACCAAATTGGTCATGCAGTTCTTATGTATCGCAAATTGGTAAAAATAATGCTTATCTGTCTGTTATACACTTTTTGGACACGGGCTTATAAATGTTCACTCTTTTGACACGTATTCACTCTTTGCCCTCCTGTAGCCACTATCTCTCTCCGTACTCTAGTCTCCAACCGAGTCACTTTCTGTCCTAACCTTCTTTTCATAACAGGATAACAACTTTTCCCGTCTTATTTCCCTCGATCTACGATGCAGTTGTTTCCCTCCCATCTCTGCTGGATTCAATTCCTTTCTCTCCTCTCTTAATCTACCTATAGTAGACTCTCTTTAGCTCTTCAGCTTGTAGGACGAAGATACCAGACTTCCCATCTAACTTTCCAAGACAACTTACCTAAGTGGCTATCTCCTTCCAGGAGGGAGAGAAAACGCGGGATGTTTAAGGCTTAGTCGGGCTTCGCTTCTCTGTTTAAGCCTAGGTTTAGTGTGATTGAACTGCGACACTTGTTTATTTAAGAAGTTCGCCTCTATTTTCATCTACGATAAGCCCTAGGCACACGAATGCCCCAGCAACTTTATCCCCCCCCCCCCCCCACACACACACACACCCCACCCCTTAAGTGAAGGCGAAAAGTTTTACGAAAATATTTAACCAGCGTTATTCTTTCCCGCCTAATTTTCTTTGTCCAATTCATTAGGGAAGAAATAGTTGGAAAGTTAAACAAAAGCGAACTAACACAGTATACTAAGAACAATTACAAAGCTTCGAAAATTCCATGAACGTAAAAGATCAGATCAAGGAACGCTAGGCTGCATGCAAGGGTACGATCATATAATCATTGTAGCGGACTTTCAAACGGTTGTTTGTGCTGTTTAAGTATTTATTACTCTAAAGATTTGGATGTCTGTAAATGCTGTTTACCCTTAAACGACCATTAATATGGTTACTGTCTATTTGCTAGTGGTTGCTTCCAGGCTGTTTATATTTTAACGTTTAGTCTTTAGTAGCAAGGTCTGACTGACAGACCATAAGTGAATACGCTCTTGTTTTAAATTTGGATAACTGTTTACATATAGTCGGGTGGACTTTGTGAGTGATATTAATATTTACTGTATTAGTCACTATTAAGTTGTATTTTGTTGTATCTATTTTATTCTTTGCATTTAAATATTTTGTCTTTATTTTCGATATAACATAAGCAGTTCGCATTTTGTCATTACTTTGTGCAGTTTTATTTGTCATTTATTTTGTGTTTTTTCTTCTTTGTAGATTTCACCGAATAAAGAGAAGTGGTAGAAGTGGTTTTCCTTGACTTGTGGAATCTCAACGTTGTCCAAATTAGTGAAGTAAACCCAAATAGACTTCTGCCATGGAGGACTTTGTACCAGCGGACTACGAAAAATTAAAAAAAACTCGGATATACTTGAAGTCTCAAATTACCCGAGGGATAAATGAGCTAAAGGAAAAACTCCTTGAAAAGGGCGTTGATACGACAATGTTGGGATAAATGGGCAGAATATCCATGATGGAGGGACGAATAAATAATTCTCAGGAAATTTTGAATCAGATGGAAAAAATTCTATCATGCAATGATTTAATATATAACAAAGAAGGTAATATGACCGAGTGGGCTCGCGATCTGGAGACCCAGTCAGAGGAGTTGGACTCAAGAGCTGTCATATTGTCTTCTCTACGCTCGGAGTTTTTAGGCAAACACACGCCAACTGACTCTACAAAGGACGAAGAAATGTTGAAGCTTATCGAGAAGCTTTCGACAAAGTTGGATGATATTCGAATAGCAGAGAAATCACGACCTGCTATCCGAATTCCAGGTCTTCATGCACCGTGTTGGGATGGAGCACCCCGAAACTTTCAGTCGTGGAGGGTTCGAATGGACCAATACTTTGAGTCAGCTGGTATGACTGATGGTAAAGAAAAGCTCATGATCTTGTTAAATGGCAACGCATTACCAAAAGTAGTTCAAGATACTATTGTGGATTGCAGTTCTGTTGATGGTGAAAATGGAGCTTGGAGGCGCCTTGAAGAGAAGGTACCAACATCTGCCATCATACGAGATGTACTACTTGGTTTAGAAGCCTTGAAACCAATGAAGTCTACAGCAACAAGGGAGATGAGACAGGTTTTGGATGGACTGACTGATTTTGCTCGGCGAATGAGAGAACTTGGTCAAGAAAGGGAATTGGATTCATTCATGACAATTGAAATTGCCAGCAGAAAGATCGTATGGAATTCTGCTGCCAAGTTCAATGGCTTGTGTTTGAATGATGGATTTTACAAAGGGCCAGATTTCTTGAACTCTCTTCTGTATTGCCTTCTTCACTGGAGAATGAAAAGCATAGGAATTGCAGGCGATGTTCAAAAAATGTTTAATCAAATACTTATGGCTGAAAAGGATCAGAGATATCACCGGTTTGTATGGCGTTTTGATTTATCTTCTCCAATTCGTCACTGGCAGTGGCTGCGCCTTCCTTTTGGGGATAAACCAGCACCAGACATAGCTATGATGGCTGTACGCACTTTGGCAGATACATTCAAGGAGGAGGAACCTATTGGAGCACAGTTAATTAACTGTCGCATGTACATGGATGATGTGATTGAATCATTTGATAAGAGTGAATTAGCTATTGCGGCCATGGATCAGGTGGATCGGATATTAGGAAGGGGCTCCTTCAGAATAAAAGAATGGCATTCTAATGACCCCTCTGTTGACCGATGCCCAGAAGACAAGCAAACACGAGTTTTGGGTCATGTATGGGATAAGGCTACGGATAGTGTGGCTATTCAGCTAGACAAATTCAGTGAGGAGTTTTCAAAACTAACAAAGCGGAAGGTTGCTAGTTTGGTATCAAAGTTGTGGGATCCTACAGGTATGTTATCTCCTGTAATAATTAGATACAAGATTTGTCTTCAGGATTTATGGGCTAGTGGAGTTGGTTGGGATGATGAATTGAGTGAAGAACAAATCAAAATGTGGAAAGGATATGTTCATGAAATGAATCAACTAATTGGATTTAGACTAGATCGAATGATAAAGCCAGAAGATTCTCTATGGAGACCCTCAACTTCATGGATTTAGTGATGCCAGTGAATCTGCCCTAGGTTCTGTGATCTGGCTGAAATGGAATACTTCTCATGGAGTAGAACTGAAATTCGTCATCGCAAAGTCTTTAGTGGCTCCACGTCTTGAGCTTACTGCTGCTGTGGTTATGGCTAGACTTGCCTTGCTTGTTTTGCAAGTGGTTGGCAGGGTTAGTACCATGAAATTTTGGACCGATTCAGAAGTAGTGTTGGCCTGGGTTCGCTCTCCTGCTAGAACCTTTAAACCATTTGTGTCAGCTAGAGTTCAGGAGATTCAGGATGCTTTGCTAGATTTTCAAAAGAATTTTGCTATGTTCCTTCACAATTGAATCCTGCCGATGCATTAACCAAGCCAATAAAGCCAAGTGAACTACAAGGATGGATCAATGGTCCCGATTTTCTTCTGAACAGTTCTCAAGATTGTGATTTTGGGGAACCGACATATGATTTTGAAAAGAAGCGTTGTATTGTTAAAGAGTACACACCAGAATCTCTTAAAAGGATCCAATTTGTTGGAATTTTGGCTGATGAGAGTTTTGAGGAAAGATTTACAGAACTCTCTTCAGACTGGAATAGACTTGTACGAATAACTGTTTACTGCCGCCGTTTGCTATTACAACAAAACCCAGAAAACTACCAAAGTCATCTAGAACCTAAAGAAATACAAGAAGCAGAACTGGCTTTATTTTATGCAAGCCAGAAGTCTTTAAATAATCAAGATGAAGTTAATCATAAACAGATTAAAAAGCTTGACCCAAAGTTGGATGAAAAAGGCATTTTAAGAATTGGAGGCAGACTACATAAGCTCCATTTACCCTACGAGCAGAGGCATCCAGTTTTATTGGTGAGGAATTCTTCCCTGGCTGAAGCATTCGCTCAGATGATTCATCGATGTACAGGTCATCAAGGATATAGTCGCAATTGCTTTAGCTTTTAAGCGTGGCGTTTACATTATTGGAGGATCAAGATTATTTAAGGATATTGCTTTCAAGTGTTGTTTCTGCAGAACCAGACATCGCCTATTGTTGGGCCAACAGATGGGGGAACTGCCAAGTTTCAGAGGTGAGCCCAATACCCCCCCCCCCCCTTTAGCAGAGTTGCATTAGATTTCTTTGGCCCTATCAAAATAAAGTTAACTCGTAATGCAAGCACTGAAGGAAGTATAATGATCATAACTTGCACCGTCACTCGTGTCATATCTCTTGAACTGGTCGACTCATTGTCTTCAGGTGCTTTTCTCTGTGCTTGGAGAAGATTTACTTGTAATCATGGAATCCATCCAGTTTTGGCAGTAAGTGACAGAGGACGCAATTTCATAGGGGCTCAAGAGAAATTGAATAAGTGGATAAATTCTTGGAACGAGAGCCTAATAAAGGACAAGTTTGCAATTGCTGGGACAAAATTTGAGTGGAAATTCAACACACCTCACGCTTCTCATATGAATGGTGTTGTTGAATCATTGATCAGAAGCTGTAGAAGAGGTTTAGACGCAGTAGCAGATTATCACCACAAGAAATTCAGTGCTTTGGAATGGCAAACAATACTGTCAGAGGTGACGTACCTTGTTAATTCACGACCACTCTTCCCAAACGGACCAGATCCTCTTGAGTCCCCAACTATAACCGGCAATGACTTACTGTTTCCTCACGGGCAACCTTCAGTTCTACAACCATATACCGGTAACGAAGTGAACTTGAGAAGCATGGTAGAGGTAGCTCAACAGAGAATTCAGATATTTTGGGAGACTTGGATTCGTTATATGCCGCCTCAGCTAGTACAAAGATCGAAATGGTTTCATCCCAAACAGAATCTTCAAGTTGGTGAATTGGTTCTTCTTCTGGAACCAGGCCTAAAGGGAGGTGTCGCTCCTAGGGGACTGTGGAGGCGCGGTCTTGTTGAGAGGATTCATCCCGGAAAAGATGGGTTTGTTCGAAGAGTTACTGTTCGAACAGTGGAGAATGGAAAGGTGGTTCACTGGGAGAGACCCATTCATAAACTTTGCTTAATTGCTACGGTACAAGAGCTTCAACATGGATTCCAAGCTAAAGCAGATAAAGATGCTCAAAATTAAATTGGCATAATTTCATTTACATTGTAAACCAAACTGATTTGGTCTCTCTCTATATGTACATGTTTCGAAAGTCCTTTAAATTATTGTGGTTCATTGCATTCTCCACTAGGCGGGAGTGTAGCGGACTTTCAAACGGTTGTTTGTGCTGTTTAAGTATTTATTACTCTAAAGATTTGGATGTCTGTAAATGCTGTTTACCCTTAAACGACCATTAATATGGTTACTGTCTATTTGCTAGTGGTTGCTTCCTGGCTGTTTATATTTTAACGTTTAGTCTTTAGTAGCAAGGTCTGACTGACAGACCATAAGTGAATACACTCTTGTTTTAAATTTGGATAACTGTTTACATATAGTCGGGTGGACTTTGTGAGTGATATTAATATTTACTGTATTAGTCACTATTAAGTTGTATTTTGTTGTATCTATTTTATTCTTTGCATTTAAATATTTTGTCTTTTTTCGTTATAACATAAGCAGTTCGCATTTTGTCATTACTTTGTGCAGTTTTATTTGTCATTTATTTTGTGTTTTTTCTTCTTTGTAGACTTCACCGAATAAAGAGAAGTGGTAGAAGTGGTTTTCCTTGACTTGTGGAATCTCAACGTTGTCCAAATTAATCATATAAATATTAAGAAAATACTCAAAAGCAGTCTTCGATATTCTGTGATTTTAGTGAATATAGAACGAGCTTTTCCTTAACAATCCACTGGTTTAAAGACTATAAACAGCTACGCATTATTTTTATCATTATTCTCGTCAGGCATTATAAGATCGATGGATGGGAAAAATTACCTATACTCTGTTTTTTTTTCCATCTGTCCACCCGCTTGTGGTGTTTCCGTATGGTAACACTGCGTCCCGGGCTTTAGATAGTTACGCTATGTGTAAGTTTTAGGTAAATAAAAGGATATCTGGGTGCACATTTGCAACTGAAAAGTGTTTTAATAATTTACTGTACACAAATTAGACCGTTAATATTCGAAATAGGATGTTATTATTGTTGAATGTAAGGTGAATGTAGTTATCTAAAGCCCGGGACGCAGTGTTACCATACGCAAACACCACAGGCGGTGGACAGATGGAAAAAAAACCGAGTATAGGTACGGTCTAAATGTAATTTACTATGAATCTTTTACGGTTATGACATATTGCACGTGTTCACACATTATATTTACATGTAAAAGCGACGAAACTTATCAACACATTAACTATTCACACGTAAAAGGAAGGAAATATATTGACACATGAACTAATTTTTACATGTAAAAAGGAGGGAATAGATCAACACATTAATTATTTACAAGTAAAAAACAGGGAATATATCACCAAATTAAGTATTTACATACAAAGAGAAGGAAATATATCAACACATTAACTATTTACATATAAAAAGAAGGAAATATATCAACACATGAACTATTTACAAGTAAAAAGAAGAAATATATCAACACATGAACTATTTACCTGTAAAAAGAAGGAAATATATCAACACATGAACTATTTACATGTGAAAAAAAGGAAAATTATCAACACTTATGTTAATATGTATATATTATATATCTATATATATATATATATATATATATATATATATATATATATATTATATATATATTATTATATATATATATATATATATATATATTATATATATATATATGTGTGTGTATGTGTGTGTGTTTGACAGTTCTCTGAGTGAGAGGGTAACATATGAGACTTCTTCAGAAAGGACGTCTTGTCGATAAATCTCATCAAACAGTGCAAACAGGCGTGTGTCTGTGACAGCGATAAGAGGGAGAGGAGCAGTAACGTGTGCTGTTAGCCTGGTGGCCGGAAATAAGTCCCGTGGGGAAAAAAAGTCACAATTTTGGCTATGGGAAAAAAGTCACCGGAAAAAACCACAGAAAAAGGGTCACAATTTTGGCTAGGATATAAAGTCGTAGGAAAAAGGCAATAACAAAATTCACAATTATAGCTAGGAAAAACGTCGCAGGAAAAAAAGTCATAGAAAACAGGTACAATTTTGGCTAGGGAAAAAAGTCATTAATTTACGGTGGCCGGAAATAATGTCACCCAAAAAGTCAATATTTTTTACCAGGAAAAAAGTGACAGGAAAATAATCACAGAAAAAAGCCACAATTTTGGCTAGGAAAAAGTCACAGAAAAAAACCACAATTTTGGCTAGGAAAAAAGTCAGAAAAAAAGCTACAAATTTTGACCAGGAAAAAAAGTCACATTAATTCATGGTGGCCTGAAAAAAGTAACGGGAAAAAATCACAACTTTGACTAGTACAAAAAGTGGCAGTAATTCATGGTGGCCGGAAAGAAAGTCACAGAAAAAAATCAGAATTTTCGCTAGTAGAAAAAAATCGCAGTAATTTACGGTGGCCGGAAATAAATCCACAAGAAGAAAGTCACAGAAGAATAGTCACAATTTTGGCTACGGGAATAAATCGCATTAATTCATAGTGACCGGTAATAAAGTTACAGTGGAAAAATCCACAATATTTCTTGGGGGTCTTTATGATAATTACAGAGTTTTAGTTTGTTTTTAACGGTAGTCCCCGACGGGTTTGTACTAAACACATCACAAATGTGGATACTTGGATACATACCGAATTAAAAACACTTGGGGGTCACAACATAGAAAAGATTAATTTGACTTTTTTTCTGTAACTTTTTCTCTGTGACATTTTTACCTGTGACTTTTTTTTTTTTTAATCCGGATTCGTTCACCTGGCTGTTGCCATGGTGATCTACGGAACTGTGACTACCACCACTTATTCCATAATCAGAATCATTAATTTCTCAGTATAATATCGTTCTAAAATGGCTATTAGAAATGAGAAAATGTGAAGTTTTATTATTATTAACTGACATTTATTTGCTTGTTGGGCTTTTTTTAGGCAAAAACAGAAAAAACTTACTAATACATTTTCCGTTTCAAACCCATACCCAACAATGGCTAGACCTACATAGCTTGATATAATATACAGCTATTAATATCTTGCATTATTCCCCTTCAGTAGATCATCACTTCTAGATCAGAATACCATATCACCACAACAGCATTCAAGCCATTGGCTATGAAACCCTCACCAATCTCTCACTATTCGTATCCCATCAATGCCTGTTCCGTTGGATGTACCACAGCTTTAACAAAAGAAAAAAAACTTTTCTACGATGCTTTCGTCTTTCCAACGCATTTTCAGGAAGATATTCTTCCTCGAACAACTCGAGCCAGGGCAGATTCATGTCGAGATTTTTTTTCGCAAAAAACATTGCAGTTATTTTTCAACACTACCGTCTGCAATGACAGAGCAGATTTGATGGCTGTTTAGTAAATCGATCAGAGCACAAAATAATAATAAACCATTTCAGCAATTTTCATTTTTACCTTTCCGTCAAATACGACGCTTTGTTTAGTCACTAAGCAGTTATTAAAGCCCTCCGTCTTGGTTTGTGACTGATTTTTTATGTGAAACAAGTGTACGAGTCTCCATTCAGTTATGCAATTAGCAGCTGAAGAAACTGGTAAACGAAGCATCAGATAACTCAGCATACAAGAGCTGTTTCATATCATGTAGCCTAAGTGAAAAGGTGGTATAAATATATCGCATTTCTGAATTGTTAATGCACTTCCATCTCCTTTATAATAATCGAAGGTAGATTCCTGCCCCTATTTCCCTAAAAGGAAGTCTACAATTCCGAGTTCATTTCCGATTACCATGAAATATGGACTTGTGCCGAGTCAATACGAGGTTGTAAATTCTCCCCTTTTATCGTACCCGGTTGATGAGGTCTGTATGGAAATGATACGATCCCCTCCCCTTCGGGACGATGATAAAAAGTCTTGCGTTTGATAAACGATGTACAGTATTATGGTAGGAAAAGGAAAACATCTGTCAGATACGACGATCTCTGTGTATTGTGCGCCCACTTACTAACATAACTCCTTAAGTGGTAGTGCCGTCAGTGCACCTCATGCGGTGCACTATAGGCATTACTTAAGGTTATTTGCATTGTGCCTTCGGCTCCTAGCTGTAACCCCTTTCGTTTTACTGTACCTCCTTTCATATTCTCATTCTTCCATCTTACTCTCCACCCTCTCTCAATTGCCTTGAGGTTTTCCTCCTGTTACACCTTTCAAACCTTTTACTGTCAATTTCCGTTTCAGCGCTGAATGACCTCATAGGCGCCGGTGCTGAGCCTTTGGCCTAAATTCTATATTCAATTCAATCTCTTAATTAACATTAGATGTATAGATCAATCATGACATAAGTTCTTGAAGTTTCACTCCGCTATTTGATATTAACCACCAATGGTTCAAAGAACATAAAAAAAAAGAGGCTCTCGTGGATTCGTGTATTCTTATCAGCTGATAGTATCAGGAGTATATTAAAAAAAAAAAAAAAAAAAAAAAGCTTACATTTTGTGGATCTTAGAGCATTTTTCCCCACAAAAGCTTCCCTGCCACCATTTGTGCATGCAAACAAAATCGTCAGGAGCAAGACTGGAAGCAAGCACATTAGAAAAGCAGGAAAACAAGCTATACTTTCTGTAGCGAGAGGGAATAAAGTTCGTATATAACAGAGTGTTTGGGTTACTGTACATGAATTAAAACCAACCGATTACAAGGAATTGGTTGACAAATGCAACTGCATTCCCAGCGAAATCAGTTGGAATGCGAACGTACAAAGCCAGTACAGAGATTACAATATTTCTATACTAATGCCGTTTTCACTGCTGTCAAAATTATAAGGTCATTCGCGACAGGTAACATTTATATGATGCAGCTGACTCCATTTTAAAGGTAACTTACAGGAAAAATTATATATATTGAAGTAACGCTATCTGAAAATGAGCCAGATTCACATAATTCACACAATGAATGGCAAAAGTGGTCAGAATTGCTTCATCTACAATGCCCTTGTGGTAAGTAACTTCAGAACGTTTATTTTTATCATTTTTCAGTATTGTTCGAAACACCTCGTAGAACTACCATTTATTTTGCCGATTGCGCTAAAAACTAAAAAGGAATATATAGCATTTGAGATATCGACATCGACTATGCCCCACGGTTAGAATCACAACAACAAATGCTTGCGATGGTGTTAAGGAGAGAGAGAGAGAGAGAGAGAGAGAGAGAGAGAGAGAGAGAGAACCTTGATGAGTATTGATATACGTATGTTTGATCTCCGAGATTTTGTTTTGAATTTTCGGTCATAAAAATGAGGCGCATTCGAGATAATTTATTTTTTTTGCAGTAGTAACATCCGGCTTGGGAGAAAGTGTCGATAAAATGTATCTACGATAACGATACCTGCGGGAAATAACTCGAGGCAGAGAGTATCGTCCTGTGTAGAGCAACTCTTACAGAACAAACATGTTTGAAGGCAGGTTTATTCACTGCATATCCATCGGCTTTTAAAGAGACAATCAAAGTAATTCAACCTTTGCGTCTATAAATTAGCCCAGATCGAAAACACAGATACCATTGGCGAATTTCAGTCAACCAGAAATTTATTACCACAGATTTTGATGGACTGATACGTTTGTGAAAGGATATGAGTGAGCTGCCGCTCATAATAGCTAGAATTTTATTTTCCAGATTATGCGTTGATTATAAAAGCAAATTATCTTTTTTTTTTACCCAGATCATTTTGATTGTCATTTTCTCTATTGGTCCGTCACTCGAATTATTTGATTTCAATGTAAAGATGAAGGTATTCGTTCGAATCCTTTGGGATATGTGTTCAAATTTACGTATGAAGCAAAGGGAATATTAACAGTGATTTATATATATATATATATAATATATATATATATATATATATCTATATATATATATAGATATTAATTATAATATATATATATATATGATTACTTATAATTACTCATCTTTCTGTTCTTGTATGCTAGGTTCTATAAAGTATCTCGAGGGATGGAGTAGTTCTTTATATATCTACCTTGTGATAGCATTTTTTCTAAGCCGTACTTTTGCGTACTTTCTAGCATTCTATAAAATATAGAAATCTATACCACTGGTATTTATGACTGTATAGCAGACATAAACGTGAGCTTTAGATACAACACGTCAGTTATAGAGATAATATAGATGAATTCTCCCAATTTGACAAATATAAGACGGACATAGTTTGACATGACCTTAATCTCCTTCGGCTTTGAACCATCTCATTTCCCACAATTGGCAAATGGAAATTCTTTTAGATGATTAATGACCCTCCAATAAGCGGATCTGCTCAGAGAAGTCATTTGTTTACATAAATGAAAAAAAAAATGATTATATTCTCTCTACAATTTAAACCAATAAGTACTACACCTACATACCAGGTTTATTTTGTAAGAAGTGAATGAAATCCTTCCAGACTTCAAAGTGAATGCGACTCTATTTATGCTTCCAATAACTTGCTCTCTTTTTTTTCAGCTCCCCAAAAGCTTTCTTTCGCTTCGACAACAGGACAAACATACAAAAAGTTGATTGGAAAGCTAAGATATGTTTTAAATTCATCAGAAAAGTAATTTTCCTTTTGTATTTACCGAGATTAAAGGTCGTTTCAGGTCCTTTGGCGTTACTCTCTCTCTCTCTCTCTCTCTCTCTCATCTCAATCTCTCTCTCTCATGGCATCTCTCATCTCGTCTCGTCCTCTCTCCTCTCTCTGGGAGGCCACGTATTCTTGGCGTTACTCTCTCTTTCTCTCTCTCTTTCTCTGGGACCCAGGTATTCTTGGCTTTACTCTCTCTCTCTCTCTCTCTCTCTAGGAACCAGGTATTCTTAGAAAAAGATCTGGGAAAACTTGCCAGACGTTTGTTTATTTGTTCTGGTTGTACTTAAAAAAAAATGTGTGGACACTAGGTTGGTAAGGTGGGCCTTTTCGACAAAGCTCTTATGAATTTTAGGTAACTTTTCAGTGGACTCTGCAAATCGGCGATGGTTATGTTTGATATTGGCAAGAGAAAAAACACCCTTGTGAGTTTTTATTTAATTTTCTTCAGTTTCATTTCGTACTTATTATTGTTACTGTAATTTCTTAAAGAGGCAATACAGTCTTTATTTAATTTTCTGTTTCATTCCCTACTTATTATAATTATCGTAATTTCTTAAAGAGGTAATAAATTTTCTATTCAATTGTCTTCAGTTTCATTCCGTACTTATTATTATTGTTGTAATTTCTTACAGAGGTAATACATTTCTTATTAAATTTCTTCAGTTTCATTTCGTACTTATTATTTTAGTTGTAATTTCTGAAAGAGGTAATACAGTCTTTATTTAATTTTCTTCAATTTCATTCCGTACTTGTTATTATTACTGTAATTTCTTAAAAAGGTAATGCATTTTTTATTTAGTTTTCACAGTTTAATTTCGTACTTATTATTATTACTGTAATTTCTTAAAGAGGTAATCAATTCATACGAAATAGACCCGCTAGGAAAGCTTTTAATGAAGTGAATACCAGAATATGAGTAGTGATGGCAATGCAAAAACCATAATGAGCAGTATATGGAGCATTATATCATAACTTAAAAGGTAAAAGTAACCACCTTCATTTTACATATGTATTCTAATTTATGCTGATGAAACAGAGAAAGGCCTTTTAATAAATAAGAAAATTAGTACAATAAACAAAACTTGTTTTTTGTATATGATTAGTTTCTTCGTTTCGTTTGTGATAATACGAGATCATTATCACATACTGGAGCATTGATTCTCAAAGCAGGAAACACAAACCCGACGATCTCAGTCGAACTGTGGAAATCAAGTTCCTCATCAAACCTTCCATTGTTTGCTTAATACTCTGTTTTGGTGCCAAACTGACTTTCTCCATAACCTACCGCTGCTTTTATGGTCACGTAATAAAAGAAGGAAAAATACCCTGATCAAAAAAAGAATAATATTTTATTTTATTCTTTTTTCTCTATTCTTGTGCTGACAAGGGAAACCCTTAGCAGCCTGGAACGATTCCCAGAGGAATGGAAAGATGTGATAATATGATGATGGATTTAAAAAGTTTGACAAGTCATCGTGACGATAATCATTTATTTTTGATTCGTGTTATTTCAGAGAATTTGTCATCTTTACCTTAGCCTCTGCTACTATTATTATTAATACTATTAATACTACTACTACTACCACTGCTGCTACTACTACTACTACTATTACTACTATTACTTAAGATTCTTTGCAGCGTCCCCTCAGCCAATCTCACCTAACAATTGTTTCATAGTTGCAACTGCTTTGAGGTTCTCCTCCTGTTATTACACCTTTCAATCCTACCTACTCCCAATTCCCTCTCCAGCGCTGAATGACCTCAAAGGTCCCAGGGTTTGGCCTTTGGCCTTAACTCTATATTCCATTCCATTAATACTTTGCCAGTGGGAGGGTTCGAATAAGAAAAGGAGAAATAAATATCTCTAAGGAAAATGAACTGTTAATTGTTATGTAAGCGCATAATTCGACATCTTTACAGCTCTTGAAATATACTTAAAAGAATCCGAATTAGGAAGAACGTATAGAACTAGATAATATGCATGTAATTGTAATAGCCACAATGCCCTCGTAACTTCTCTAATTCTTCGCGGTTTTCGGATACGCTTGTCGTTACTAAGCCTTGAGATCCAAGCGCAAGAAACATGAAGCAATTATGATGATGTCGGGTTGCGGGAAACGCTTAAATAAGTTGATCGTCGACTACCCAGTTCTCCTACTCTAACCGAAGTTTTTAGAGCAGCGATACAGCTAACTACAGTGGCCTACCTAACTTATAGGTGGAGATGCTAAGTGTACTAACTTATTGGAGTAACGTAGTCTAGCCTAAGTGATAACTACGGGTTGTTTGTGATGACAGTCTACTCTACCCCTAGATAAGGTTACTTGAAAATTCTTTCTGCTACTACCCTAATCCCCTGGTACTAAATCATTAGCCTAACCTACTCAATACAGTTAATTAGAGACGCAATCATTCCAGAGTGTGGCACGCGCAGCAGTGGTTTATCTAATCTGAATTGTTAAAGTACATGATGTGAGGCAATGATGCGTGAGGGTGATGAGTGATTAGTGGAGTACCAGGATGGAAATGTAATGAGGTAATTATGACTTTTACATGAGAGTTAGTATTACAATTTCTAGGGGTTAGAGGTTTAGTTTACTGGCAGAGATCAGGCTGGCTACCTTCTCTGGGTAGGTGCCAGGATCACTCTGCAAATGAATGTGACACTGTACCTCAGCACAGGTGTCAAGGAGAGCATGTGGCTCTTTTGTTAGTGGGTTAATGACGTCCCTTCTTCTTCTTCTTCTTATTCCTCCAGGACCTGGCTATACCAGTCCTAGGAGTAGACGGAGGAACAGACTCTGGGGCAAGGCCAGAAATGCCGTCAGGAGCAGAGGCAGTGGTAGCCTGAGGGATTGCAGAAGAACACCCTACTTTGGTATCTGCAGCAACCGTCGTAGAGGTGGAACCTACTGCAGGGGAGTCCCTCACTTCGGCTGCTGCGACAACCGTCGTAAGGGGAAAACTCCAAGCTGACTCCTGGTCGGGCAGTTCCTGGTTTTCCAGAGGAGGTATGAAGGTAAGGTCTGCCAGAGGTTCATCCTCGGGCGACAGAGGTGATGTTGAAGAAGACTCATGGACTTGGGATTGCCCATGGGCTGCGGTAAGCTCCATGCCTGTTGGAGGATCTCCTGTAGGAGGATCCTTGATAAGGTTAGGCGCCGGCGCTAGCTCAGGCCCAGGCGCAGAAGTCAAGTACTGTGGTGGCTCGACGTCCAGGCTGGACGGAGCTTGGCACTGCTCAGTGCTGCAGAGTGGCACTGGCAGAGTGTTGAGGTGAGGTCAGCTGGACCTGTGACGGGTACCGGAGGTGTAATACCTCTCAGCGGGCCCTTGGTAATGGGAGACAGAGGCTCCTGTCTCTTTTGGAAGGCTGAGCCTTGTGGAATATGGTCAGTGTCCGCTGCTGGTAGTCGGCTAGGGCACCTAGGCCAATTAGTGGAGTGCCCTATTACCTTACAGGTCTTGCAACGGAACTGTGAATGATCAATCACCCTCCTTAGTAACGGGGGAGACTGTTGGTGGATGTACTTCCTGGAGGAAGTAGAATTTCAATGACTCCTTGCTTTGGAGTGATTTGACGTGGGGTTAGGACCCCTAGGCTTTTTGAAATGAGAGGGAGACTTCATGTCTTGCCCTAGGAGGAGGTCGTAACCTCCTGGAATGTAGCTTGCAACTGCAAGGGTACAAACTTTGGAGAAGTGAGGTCTGGTGACAATCAATTGGAAGGTCGGAAGGATCAGTTTAACATGATTGATACCTTCAATGGTGATTAAATGACGTCTATCGACGTTAGCCCCTCAGGGGATTCGGTCTTCCCGTATCAGGGAGATTTGAGCGCCAGAGTCGTTGTAGGCTCTGACGTGGCTGGGCTGATAATGACTTTGGAGGGGTGCGACGGTTATAGGGGTCCTAGCAAAGAAGGATTGGTAACGGCCATCACGATGGCAGGAATATTGTAATTCGCGCACCCTCCGTAGTTGGCAGACATGTGACCCTTGCGGCCACAGTCTCGGCAGAACTGGCTCGAGAACTTCTTCTGTGGCACTGGACGGTAAGGCCAAGATGGCCCCACAGGGTGCGAATCTGTGGAGTCACCAAGGCTGGCAGTGTGCTCTGGCACAGGTGAAGAGTCCTCTCTGGCAGTGATTTGATGTGGAGAGGTAGCTTGGCCCTGGAGTGGTGTGGGGGAGGGACATCCCCAGAGGAGGTCCTGTCCCAATAGGAAACCTACTCCATGCCGAATTGTACGTACTACACCTAGGCGGTGAGGTTTGGTGCACCAAGGAGTGGTGACCTGCAGCACGACTGTGGGAACGGTCTTGGACTACCCTTTGACCCAAGTCATGGCCCACCTGATGTGCTCGTCGACGGTGGCACTGGCTGGCACTTGGTCCCGGTCTATGAGACAGAGATTGGAGCCGGTATCTACCGTAACTGGCAGAGTCACGGGTAGGGTAGAGCCATCCAGGGGTGCCACTGTGACTGAAGTGGTCCACACCGCTCAGGGTGAGACCTGGACTCGGGCATAATGGCCGAGGAGGTTGTGGCACTGATCAGGTGGACGTGCCTAGTCGAAGGCACATGCTTGGGGCACCCGGGATATCCGGGGGAGTAGTGCCCTGTAGCCCCACAGGCTCTGCAGGAGCCCCTCTGCTGGGCTGGTCTCCGTAAGGCATCTGACTGGTCTTGAGAGGAGGCTGAGGCACCATTCGGTGGCCTAGGAGGGTTCTGAGGAGGATTGTGGTTCGCTCTTGAGGCGGCACTCTGCTGCGAGGTGACACACTTTCTTGCAAACGTTGCACGTCCGTAGGTGTCCTTGGTGGGCGTCCTTTGGCCGTGTGGATCCAGAGAGGTGACCGGGTGGCACTATGTGTTGGTGGGCGGTGCTGTGAGAGGGGTTGAAGGTCTCCCAGTCGTCAACCAGGCGGCAAGCTTCCGCAAGTGTTTTGGGTTGCTTGTCGTTAAGGTGCACTGCGAGTGGCCCAGGTACACACTGGTAGAGGTCTTCCAGCATGATCCTGTTAAACAGGTCCTGGAACTCAGTGCACGACATGGCCTTGAGCCAGCGCTTTCCGGCTTGGATTTTATGGTAGGAGTAATCTCCCCAGGCCCAACCAACTTCCTTTGCCTGACCTCGGAAACGCTGCCTCCACCTCTCTGGGGTGATCTCATAGGAATTCGTAATGACCCGGCGAACTTCCACCAGGTCCCCTCGCTGACCCTGATCCAGTGAGCGGAGGGCAGTCTTAGCCTTGCCATCCAGGTGCTTGGCAAGCAGGGCGGCCCTCTCTATCTCAGTGGTAGGGTAGTTTTCGAATAGGGCTTCCACTTCTTCCAGCCATGCCTCAGGCTCATCCTCAGTCCACTTCGTATTTTTCCTTCCTCTCTTCTTCTCTGGCGGCTTTCTCTTGCAGGAGCAGATCGTCCATCCGCCCCTTCACCCACTGGGTGAGTTCCTGCCCAGTGTAACCGGCGTTTGTGCCCAAAGCCATGAGTGTCTGGAGCTTCTCCAGCTCCATGGATATATGTGGTTGGGCAGCAGAAGCCATTTCTTTAGGCTGCAGTGGAGGCTCGGATGAAAAAGTCTTAAAAGACTGGGTGCTCTGTGGCACTTTGGGATTGGCACCTTCTGATGAGGCAGAAAAATCAAATGGAGTGTGCGGCGCACGTCACACTTAAGGGCGTTCCTAAGTTGGGAGACGCTGGAATGGGCACTTATGGAGGTGTTCCTTGGTTGAGTGATCCGAAATGGTGGATACTCTAATGAAATGGGCGTTCCGTAAGACGGACACACAGGTATAGGGCTACCTGTACGTCTGTACAGGTGCACGGCACTTATGGAGGTGTTCCTTGGACAGCACTAGTAGTGCTGGAATAGTGGCACTTCAAGAGGCGTTCCTTTTTTGGAGCACTGGTAGCGTGCGGGTGTGTCCCGTCGGACGACACTACATGCAGTATACTCAAGTATACTGAAGAGAAATGGCACTCTGTTCGTGGCAGTGTAATAGTGGAGGAGAGAAAGTAAAAGGTGGGAGTACTGCAGCAGCCAGTCGATGGACAGTGTCACGAATTAGTGGCACTGTAAAATGGTAAGACCTGACGTGCACTGGTGGTGGCCAGTCCTAAACTGGTAACGACTTCCTTGATGGAAGTAATGAAGGTTGCGGTGGCACACTGTCCGGTTTTGGGCTTGCGGTATACGCAAGTCTTTTGTGATAAAAGAAAGTGAAAGGAACACTCGGGCAACGCCAGGTAATGGTAATTTTAAAAATGCTCAGTCCTTTCCTGAAGTACTCGATAAATGAAATAAATGCTTGCAAACTGCAATGGACTCAGGCGCGTACGTATCACGCTCAGTGTAAATAAAAGACACAAGAGACTAAAACAATGTTAATTCTGCATGCGTATAAGAAATGGACGTGGTACTCTTGGCTTTGTGAATAATGGGTTCTCTCTCTCTCTCTCTCTCTCTCTCTCTCTCTCTCTCTCTCTCTCTCTCTCTCTCTCTGAGAGGGTGAAAAATGATATATGACAAACTCCCTTGTATTTGATTGAACTAATACTTTTAGTTTTAATACGACGCAACTTGCGTTAAATGATTTACTTACGTTAACGTGTAATGAAAGAATTGCTTTGGATAAGGTTTATGAAAACGATAATGCACTAGCGATGAACGATTTTTACGTTACAGGTAGTGGCTTGCGCTTATGAAATGATTTGCGTTTACATAGGAATTTCACAAAGACGCGTTTTACGTTAACAATTCTGGTAATTTACTCTACTTTTAAGATTTACGTTAACTTTACATAAGGATACTAGATCCTTGTGACAAGTGAAATGACGGTAAGGATTTTAAACGATGTTAGCAAACATTTCTAAATGGAAAAGGTTACGTTTAGTACGAAGTGAAATGAAACTTTCGCTCAGCGAGCGGGTGAGCGATGCTAGGTGAAACGCGTGGTGAGCGAACAGTGGACAGCTGATTTCTGTAAACGCGGAGGCGATTTACAACACAAAATTCTAATTCTTATTCAAGATGAATTACGTTAATTTCTCTGGCAGAACGATCGATGCTAGTATGAAGATTGATATTATTTATGTTAAAACATCAAGACTTAGGTTACTTTGCTTAAATAATCGAGATAATTCTTAAAGGGATACAAACATGGCTGCATTGTGCGAAACGAAGGTTGGCTGGGAAAGCGCATGCGCGAAGCTTACGAGGCTGGCCTGAGAGAGCGCATACGCTCAGCTTAAGCTGAGGGCTAAGCGGTTACCAACACTTGGAATGAAAACTAAGTTAAAAGAATTCCCCTAACATATCACAGACAAAAGAATTGTACACTTCTTTTGCCGTAACTATTAGTAGAACACTCCTAACTAGCTAGGCTTTCTAACACAACAATAAACCCTGGCAAAGCACTTCCTAGTTTGATCTAGTACTTTCTGGCATCTATCTAACACGTGCCCATGTCTCGTCAGGCGAGGACAGTACAAAATAACAGAGAATTCACTCGGCGCTCTGGCGTTACAATAATAATATTTCTACTTAACACTCTTTTAAACACTTCTAAAATAAATACTTAAACGTACCTTAAGCTAACATTGGTTATAAATAATCATATTATATGAATGGTATACCTTACCGTGAGTCAGTGTGTGTCTTCCGCTGCAAGTGTGCTTTGATTTGCGCTTTTGTAAAAACATTTACATTTTACGTTTTACAAGGGATAACGCGATTTACAAGCTTTTAAGCAAGCTAGGTTCGAATCTCGGCGAGGTCGACATTGTTAACTATGAAGCCCGGCCTTAAAAGGGCTCCAATACGTAAACAGGAATAGTTAAGGGAAAACAGAGTAAATTACTTGAACTTACCATAAAAAGGATTTAAAGTGAACATTCACTCTAGAGGAAAAGGTCGCCAGAAACTCAGCTAATTACTTTACATCTATTTATTTACAAGAGGCTGCTTAATAGCCTGGGAAAGTATATGCAACTGGTCCCCACGTGGACTATTAATATCTCTTAAGGTTATGATAGTTGGCTTAAAATGAGATTCACGTAAAAGCTGGTTTCGAAATCTTGCGGTAATGCAACACTTGCGGGCGGACAGACTTGGACACGTGACTCAGGGAATCTGGAAAAAGATCCCAGATTAGACAAGATTAAAAAAAGGACTTCTTGCACAAGTTACAATTATTCAGTTCTCTAACACTGGGGAAAAGGCACTCTAGTGTTTGACTGAGGTATGCAATGACTTCATTTGTCTGGGACGGTCGCACAAGGGAAGCATGCGGCCATCTGGCAGTGAGGAACAAAGGGATATTCAATTGAGTAGAAGTTTGAATTTTGAAAACTAGGAGGTAAGGAACTGGCAATATGCTGCTTCACAAGACGTACCTGGATGCCATGATCAATGGATCTTTGTAGAAATGCGGCCTGGAGGGCTTTGTCTCCGGTCTGGGACTCTGGGCGCGCCAGTAACGCCGTTAGGCCTAAGTGTGAAGGCTGGTTGGGGACATCCGTCCGAGGTCACGACTGGAGCCGACTAAGGGCGAGGGCAGGTGTTTCCTCGGTGTTGGGGGTCAGCTTAACCCCCCAAGAGTAGGGCAATCCTGGAAACAGAACATACAGCCAGCAGAGGGTTCACAGGAAAAAGAGCTTAAGATATAGGCCTAATAAGTACCAGTCTGCCTACATCCTTCCCTTTGGGATACGTCCCTAAAGCTGACAAGTCTATTTTCCCCCTTCCAACAGGAACTCCCTATCTCTGGCTGGCGTGTTTTGGTTTCCCGCCTAAAAATCATCTGATATCTGGAGGAATATGGCTGCCTTGTTACAAATCAAAATATTTAACTAAATTCTGGGTAGACGGGGAGATCAATAAACGTAGATATATATAGATATATATATATATGTGTGTGTTGTGTGTGTGTGTGTGTGTGTGTGTGTGTGTGTGTGTGTGTGTGTGTGTTGTATTGTATGAGGAATACAAATATACGTATCAACCATTTTCCTGATACTTGAGATTTATGTACAAAACTCATTCAGCCTTTTGGCGAATTCAACAGAAATCAAAGCGACGATTAAAGATAGATAATGCCTACCAGTCATTGAAAGCCTTATATACGATTTTGAGCATCTATAATATACAAATAACTATTTTTTTGTGGCGGGCGGGGAGCGTACAACAAAGCAACACCTCGTTTTTGAACTGGTTCGCCACCAAGGAGCGATGGTGGAAATCTAGGTGTTATAAAGACTGATAAAACAAAGCAAGATCGTAAATATAAAGGATAAGATCCTTCAGGAAAAGGGCTGTGAAAGGAGAACGGAGTCCTTCCTTCCGTTCAGTTTCCGCCTCGGTCTGTTCCCTACGTAGGATTATCCTCCATATTTTGGGGAATCCTTTATCCCTAGGGAGGGCGTATTCGTCAGTAAAAGCAGACGTCTTTCATCCTTGGTCCCTCTGCCTTTCGTGTATATGTATAGGATTTAGGACTTTGTAGAAGAAAAAAAAGAGAAAAATCCTCTTTTTGTACTAAACCAAAATTTGCTGTTGTCATATGGAAAAAAATCAAAATAGTGAAAATTTTTTATGATTATGCTAACCAGTTTGATGGATGTGTTAACCCATTGGATCAGTAAAACCAATCGAGAGAGAGAGAGAGAGAGGAGAGAGAGAGAGAGAGAGAGAGATTGGCTTGAATTATTTTATTTAGTCTGTTCATCTGTATTACCTACGGAGCAGATTGTCTTGTCTTTAAAGAAAGAGAGGTAGAGAGAGAGAGAGAGAGATAGAGAGAGAGACGAGAGATAAGAAGAGAGAGAGAGAGAGAGATTGAATTGGATTTTTTATTTTAGTACTTTGTTTCATCTGTAAAATATTACCTACAGAGCAGATTGTCTTGTTCTTGTAAGAGAGAGAGAGAGAGAGAGAGAGAGAGAGAGAGAGAGAGAGAGAGAGAGAGCTTGACTTGAATGATTTTTTTTTTCAATCTTTCCTCATCTGTAACATATTGACTACTGAGCAGATTGTCTTCTCTTGAGAGAGAGAGAAAAAAAAGAGAGGGAGACCTGGGTGGAGTTGGGTTGGGGGCGGGAAGTGAACATACCACTTTTTCGCAAAAACAAAATAAATTCCTGCCATTCCC
>NC_087204.1:4023205-4053205 GCF_015104395.2 Macrobrachium nipponense
TATATATGTGTGTGTGTGTGTGTCTGTGTGTGTGTGTGCGTGTGTGTGTGTGTCTATGTATGTGCGTGTGCATGAATGTATGTACAAAATAAGTAACCAAGATTTTCACACATGGACATTCTAAGCGCTGATGAAAGTTGTGCCTTTTAAAGGCTCCTTCAGCCCCGTCCCCGCCCCAGCCCCCCCACCGCCCCCCCCCTCCCCCCCCGAATTTTAGTTCCATTACGAAGAATTTCACGTCATTACTGGGGGTTCTGTGTCACGGGAGGATTAATCAGGCTCCCATGCCAATATGCAGCGGAAGGGCAAAAGGCTTCCTATAATAACATTAACTTATCTTCGTGTGAAAGAAATGGAACGATGGAAGGAAATATTCACGAACTTTTGTGTGTGAATATTTTCTTGTTCGCGAATTTCTAGTATTCAATTATTACCTGATAAGGAAAAGAACGCTAATATCAACCCATATCATCGTAGCTCCAGTTCAATTATGTTATCATTTACATAATATAAAAGATAATAGCCAAATTATTGGTATGAAAGAAATAGAAAAACGTGAATTTGAATGCTACCCCACTTTGGAAAGTCATGCTGGTAACAAAAATTAACTTTAGCATTCATTGCCAAAGTTAACTATTTATTTATTATTCACCACCAAAGTTAACTATTTCTTTATCATTCACTGTCAAAGTTAACTAATCCTTTATCATTCACAACCAAAGTTAACTATTTCTTTATCATTCACTACCAAAGTTAACTATTCCTTTATCATTCACTACCAAAGTTAACTATATCTTTATCATTCACTGGTAAAGTTAACCATTTCTTTATCTTTCACCGTCAAAGTTAACTATTTCTTGATCATTCACTGTGAAAGTTAACTATTTCTTGATCATTCACTGTGAAAGTTAACTATTTCTTATCATTCACTTCCAATGTTAACTATTTCTTATCATTCACTGCCAAAGTTAACTATTTCTTTATCATTCACTACCAAAGTTAACTATTTCTTTATCATTCACTACCAAATTTAACTATTCCTTTATCATTCACTACCAAAGTTAACTATTTCTTTATCATTTACTGTCAAAGTTAACTAGTCCTTTATCATTCACTACCAAAGTTACCTATTTCTTTATCATTCACTACCAAAGTTAACTATTTCTTTATCATTCACTACCAAAGTTAACTATTTCTTTATCATTCACTGTGAAAGTTAACTATTTCTTATCATTCACTGTGAAAGTTAACTATTTCTTATCATTCACTACCAATGTTAACCATTTCTTTATCATTCACTACCAAAGTTAACTATTTCTTTATCATTCACTACCAAAGTTAACTATTTCTTGATCATTCACTGTGAAAGTTAACTATTTCTTTATCATTCACTTCCAATGTTAACTATTTCTTTATCATACATTACCAAATTTAACTATTTCTTTATCATTCACTACCAAAGTTAACTATTTCTTTAGCATTCACTACCAATGTTTACTATTTCTTTATCATTCACTACCAAAGTTAACTATTTCTTGATCATTCACTGTGAAAGTTAACTATTTCTTATCATTCACTGTGAAAGTTAACTATTTCTTATCATTCACTTCCAATGTTAACTATTTCTTATCATTCACTGCCAAAGTTAACTATTTCTTTATCATTCACTACCAAAGTTAACTATTTCTTTATCATTCACTACCAAAGTTAACTATTTCTTTATCATTCACTACCAAAGTTAACTATTTCTTGATCATTCACTGTGAAAGTTAACTATTTCTCTATCATTCACTTCCAATGTTAACTATTTCTTTATCATACATTACCAAATTTAACTATTTCTTTATCATTCACTACCAAAGTTAACTATTTCTTTAGCATTCACTACCAATGTTTACTATTTCTTTATCATTCACTACCAAAGTTAACTATTTCTTGATCATTCACTGTGAAAGTTAACTATTTCTTATCATTCACTGTGAAAGTTAACTATTTCTTATCATTCACTACCAAAGTTAACTGTTTCTTTATCATTCACTACCAAAGTTAACTATTCCTTTATCATTCACTGTCAAAGTTAACTATTTCTTTATCATTCACTACCAAAGTTAACTATTTCGTGATCATTCACTGTGAAAGTTAACTATTCCTTTATCATTCACTACCAATGTTAACTATTTCTTATCATTCACTACCAATGTTAACTATTTCTTTATCATTCACTACCAAAGTTAACTATTTCTTTATCATTCACTACCAAAGTTAACTATTTCTTGATCATTCTTGTGAAAGTTAACTATTCCTTTATCATTCACTACCAAAGTTAACTATTTCGTGATCATTCACTGTGAAAGTTAAATATTCCTTTATCATTCACTACCAAAGTTAACTATTTCTTTATCATTCAATACCAAAGTTAACTATTTCTTGATCATTCTTGTGAAAGTTAACTATTTCTTTATCATTCACTACCAAAGTTAACTATTTCTTGATCATTCTTGTGAAAGTTAACTATTCCTTTATCATTCACTACCAAAGTTAACTATTTCGTGATCATTCACTGTGAAAGTTAACTATTCCTTTATCATTCACTACCAAAGTTAACTGTTTCTTATCATTCACTACCAAAGGTAACTATATCTTTATCATTCACTGGTAAAGTTAACCATTTCTTTATCATTCACTGTCAAATTTAACTATTTCTTTATCATTCACTACCAAAGTTAACTAATTCTTTATCATTCACTACCAAAGTTAACTGTTTCTTTATAATTCACTACCAAAGTTAACTATTTCTTTATCATTCACTACCAAAGTTAACTATTTCTTTATCATTCACTAGTAAAGTTAACTATTTCTTTATCATTCACTACCAAAGTTAACTATTTCTTTATCATTCACTACCAAAGTTAACTATTTCTTTATCATTCACTACCAAAGTTAACTATTTCTTTATCATTCACTAGTAAAGTTAACTATTTCTTTATCATTCACTACCAAAGTTAACTATTTCTTTATCATTCACTACCAACACTCAAAGTCAAACGGTCCTGAAATAAAACAAAATACTATCAAAAACGGTCATTGTAAATAATAGAATAGCTTTTGTCATTACACCTTTTATTGTAAATTTAAAATACCTTTTGTCAATACACCTCATAGTGCAATTTTATTTGTTGATATTATCGAGTTAACTTAAACTTTACAACCCAGTAAACAATGAAAAACTAAACGAGACAATGTCTCTCGAATGCAATGCTGTTTCGCTATTAAAATTAAAAGAGAGGGGAGAGAGAGAGAAAACAATGAGAGAGAGAGAGAGAGAGAGAGAGAGAGAGAGAGAGAGAGAGAGAGAGAGAGTAACAATACATCTTTAAAACATTGAATACAATCAGGCAAATGTTGGACAGCATAGGAAACATTTGAATAATGCCTACAGCAGCCCTTTGTTGACTAGAAGACAAAATTGGGTCTGCAAAGATTGATTATGCTAAACTATGATATGGCTATAACACAATGGCTACACGATAGATTGGACTACCTTGAACATAAAATAAAGCTTTCATATACATCCAACATTTGTTTAACCTTCTCAGTAAAAGTATAGGAATTTCAGTTGGTTGTAACTTTCCACAATTTTAAACTAAGATATAACCTATCAACTTCTAAACTGTATTTATTATACAATTCCGAAACTGATCATCTTGCAGAAAAAACGAATTTTTTAAAGTAAATTGCATTTTTCCTAACTAGAAAACCTTCGCCTCAAGCAATTCCTAATGTAAAGGAACGAGGGTTTGTATACCGTGTATGAACAACTAGTAACTCATAAGAAATCTAGACTTAGAAAATCAGATTAAAACTACATTAAATCATGAGTATATGACTGAAAAATATTCGTAAAGAAAACATGGTAAATTACCTAATTCATATGACAATATCCACCTCCATTTTGAATTATGGATACACCATAGCCCTGCAGTGCATCTCCTGTATACATGTACCAAAACTGGAATCCCTGCATATAGTGTTTCAGCATTAAAACTAAAAATGAAACTTGTATTATTACCCAAAATTTTACCTTCACTATTACTCATGCAAAGTTTGTCAATGCGATTACTGAAAAAAAAACCTACTGCTTAGAAGGTGATTTAGTTATCCTGTTCCCAGGCAATACAAATTATGATTACTGTACGTCTTGAAAGCATTCAAGAATGTTTAATTAAAATTTCCAAGGCTACACCTTAAACTGTCAAACCTTACCATAAAAAATTACTTGAAAATATTTCATTAAAGACAACTTGAAACCTCATCTTCACCAAGTAAAGCCAAACTGAAAGCATTAGGTAAAATAAAAGTGAATCTGGTGGAATCACCAGACCTCCAATTGGAAATAATTTGAGGCATCTAAAGCTTGGGAATGAAGATGAAGATAATCATGGAACCAAAGTTCCACTTAATTTACAATTACCACCAAATTACATTATCAAGGATACTGTCGATGGACTTGCAAAGAAGAGGCTTACATATACATTTAAGTGGGCATAAAATTCTTGTATGGATTACAACTCTTGGTAGCTGCAATAAATATAACTCAAGTTCTGATGAAGGTTATTGGAAGTATATTTAAGTGACCATCAGCAGTAACTAAGAGATGGATAAAACAAAATCCTAAAAAAAGTTTAATATTCTTACAATTAGTCTCTCAAAACGAAATAGTAGCGTGTTAAATACCGTAGTATTTTGAGATTACTCTTACTTTGTACTGCTAAGTCTGAAGTAAGTCAAAATATCGAATGCATTAACAAAAACCCATTACATTTGCAGTTCATGTAAGCGTGCCACAGTGGTCCAGGATCACGAATTCGTGGCCAAAAATCAATTTTCACTGATGGCAGGATTAATTACATTTTTCGGTATTTCATATTCAAGTGATGTTATTGCAACAAGAGAGGACGAAGTTGCAAGTTTAAGTGGGTCATAAACTGATGTTAAAATATTGAGGTATATATTTATGAGCTTCATATTTTTTAATATGTGAAGAAATTTTACCTCAAGTTAGTAAGAATACTTTTAATGACATAAATACAATACATATATAGCCACAATATATTCTGAAACTGACAAAGCACATAGAAATTAATAGGTAAAGTTGCAGATTTTGAAAGGTATTCCCACTGTATCTACCAATGTATTTGCCATGTGGGCAATATTCAATATATAAACTTTCATAATCAGCAAAAATTTCTTGCGACTAGCTGCGACCTCGAGGATCACAACAGATTAAGTCAACACAACCATGTCGCAACATCACTCCTGCACCAAATGAAAACTCAAATTCCCCGCCTCTATCTTTATCACGGGACGCATAGAAAACGCGCGCCTTTAGCTCAGCTGTCAAAACTACCCGTCAAAACAAACCATCAGCTGATCGAATCCAAGCTCGGTACTTGAAGGTAATTTAGCTAAATACAATTTCAGTACATATTCTTTACATTTATTCCAATATCTGAATTTACTGTTAACATTTGTGATGGTCAGTTACAATACGAAAATAACACATGTGACTGTAATAGTGGTGATGAAAAGAAAATGTCATTAAGCTATTGGTGTAATTGTTACTGCTTAAATAATAATAGTTATGGTAAAGAAAACTTATTTTTGGCTGTGTATTAAAGAAAGCCTACTTCTGTGTGGACGTAAACAAAAAGAAAGAAAGAAAAAAACAAGAATAATGTTAATCCATGCAAATCGCATGACACGTTTTTTTTTTTTTTTTTAACATAGATTTAATCAGACTGCTAAGTAGATAACTCTCCTAGGGCGGGCCCGAAAAATTAAATGAAGTTTACATAGAATTTTAAAAAAATCATAAAATTTAACATAAGATAGATAAATAATATTTAACAACATTTTATGATTTATATGACTGTTAGTATCTATTTTTTTCGATTTTTTTCTAGGTGGTATGGATCTCTAAAGATTAAAGATATAGTGGATATATATTTGCAAGAAGAATTTAAAGGGACATTTATTGAGGCTATTGATGCACTAACAAAACAAAGTCAGGAAACGTTTAAACACAATCTTAGAATACCGAGAGCTAAAGCCATGAAATTGCATTCAAGGTTTAAGACAAACTGGACTGTGTGTTTCCGTAATAAAGTACGATTTATGAAGAGGTTTGCCACTTGGTTAGATAAGGAAATACAGCTTTCTGAAGTTGTCTGTGAAAGTCTACCGGAAACTGACTCGACCATGCCAGATGTTGCTGTATCAGGTAGTAGTAGTACTGGAAGACCGATAAAGCAGTTCATGGAAGGAAGCACAAGGTTAAAAAAATAAAGGAAGACACAAGCAATGAGAGAAGAATTTAGCACAGAGACTCTAGCCTTTGCAACACAGATAAAGTTAAGGAAGAATGGAAATCGTAAGGCTGCAAATATGATACAGCAAATTAAAGAGCCACTTGGAACAGCTGATGTGCGACATATTCCCAGTGAAAACAGAGCGCAAGAAATTCCTTTTTCCCCAGCTGAAGCATTGTCTCTTTTGGTGAACACCAATATGAGCAAGTCCAGCTATACATTTCTTCGGAACGTGCACAAGTCCAAGAATTGCACGTTATATCCACCATATAACAAAATTTTAGAGGCCAAAACTGACTGTTATCCTGAAGTGGTAGAATACACAGAGTTTAGTGCCGAGTTCCTCTTCAATCTCTTCTAGACCACACTGCCAGACGTTTATTGCAGGCTAACAAAACAGCCATTGATATAATCAAAGAAAAGCAGACAGATGACAGAATCACTCTACAATTATTTACAAAATGTGGAATGGATGGTGGCGGCTGTCAAAGCTTATACAATATGAAGTATAATCAACAATTATATCACAATATCTCCGAGAGTAACATGTTTTCTACATTCATTTCACCTGTCCTCTTAGCATTAAAAAGCAATGGCAAACTAGTATGGCAAAGTGATAGTCCATCATCTGGGGTACTTTGCCGCCCAGTGTCACTATTGTTCATGAAAGAAGATCGCACATTAGTAAAGAGTGAATGGTCATTAGTTAATGAACAGATTGAAGCCCTCTTGCCCACTGAGATAGAAAACATCACTATCCACCATAAAGTGATTATGACAATGGTAGACGGGAAAATATGTCAAGTGGTTACAGGTACTCCTTCGGCATCAACATGCTATATTTGCCAAGCCAGGCCATCTGAAATGAACAACTTAAATGCCATAGCTGAAAAAAACATCAATCATGAATACCTCTCATTCGGCCTTTCCCCTCTTCATCTCCTGATCAATACCATGGAATGCATTCTTCATATTGCTTATCGATTGCCTCTCAAAACATGGGCTGTGAAAGGCTCCATGAACAAAGAAATCATGCTGAAGGAAAAGAAAAGAATTCAGGAGGAATTGAAAAAACAGATGGGAATTAATGTTGATATTCCTACACAAGGGTCAGGAAGCTCAAATAATGGCAATACAGCTAGAAGATTTTTTGCTAACTCTTCCCTAGTGTCCAGCATAACAGGGATTAACGAAGAACTGATTAGGAGACTTTCTGTGATTCTTACAGTGTTAAATTCCAATTATCAGATGAATGTAGAAAAGTTTCGTGTTTATGCACATAAGACTGCCGAACTGTACTTTAACCTATACTCCTGGTGTTATATGTCTGTGTCTGTTCATAAAATGCTTATTCATGGAGCAAATGTTATTGAACGTCTTTGCATTCCAGTTGGTCAAGCCTCTGAAGAGGGGAGTGAAGTTAAAAATATAAAAGATAGATTTTTCACAGGCACCACACCTGTAAGATTTCAAGAATTCGAACCACAGAGGACTTGATGAAATATATGCTGGTAGCTTCAGATCCAGTAATTTCAACTCTCCACAAACAGAGGAATCATAAGAAAAAGACTCGTTTATCACCCGAAGTCCTTTCCCTACTTGAAGCATCACCTATTTTCATGAGTGATCCCACTACCGAACAGTCTGGAAATGGTGGTCGGGAAAGTGACAGTGATGATGATATTGCCAGTGACACTGACAGTAATGGTTGGTGACATCACTGATGATAGTGATTGTGATTTTGACTGTGATTGTGAAAGTAGTATGGGACACTAAAGCACTAGTTTTTATTTCCTTTAATTATACTTGTTACTTCCTGTCATAGTCAAGATAATATCGTGCTCTTGTATTTATTTTTTTCATGAATTGTTATTGTATTTATAGTTTTAATATTTTTTTTATAATACTATAAAAATCCCATTCTTGTGATTAGTGTTATCATTTTCGTGATTTAAGAAGGTCCAATAGTACATAAAAAACTATGTAACATTAGAATAAACTTTTTTTTTTTTTTAATTCTGGCTTTTATTAACTTGAATAGATGTTCAAGACACTGGGCTTCAAGTTGGGATCTCTTCACCTTAGGGTTTTGTCCACGATTTAGCAATTCTGAACCACTGTGGCGTCCCTTCGGTCCCTAGCTGCTACCCTTTACACTCATTTTACGGTACCTCCGTTCATATTCTGAACTGTCATACTTTCCACCCTCTACTGACAATTGGTTCATAGTGAAACAGAGGTTTTCCTCCTGTTATACCTTTCAAACCTTTCTGCTCATAATTTTCCTTTCAGCTGTGAATGACCTCATAGGTCCCAGCGCTTTGCCTTTGGACAAAATAGTCTATTTCCAGATCTAAGCTCGTCTAAATTGAAAGCTAATATAGCTGAAAGTCTCGTCATTTTTCAAAGAAACTAACTACGATCGCCAAAGTATTTGTACAATGCAACTAACCACTTTTATGAAATCGACCAGATTAGCACCACAGCAAATTAATTCTATTTTAAACAAATTGTCTTACGAACCTGCTAGTGAGCGTGAATAATTGTGGCTAAAAATTGCAATACGAATGATCGCTAAAAGCACTAGGACTACACAGCTTAACTCTTTGATATGGTTGATATCATCACTGGTATACTAAAATTATACTGCACTTTACATCGGCTCAATATAGATCTACCTGAAAAGAAAAAAAAATCTTTTTCTAAGGTCCTTGAAAAGCCGAATAGGCGGAATACCATGTTGGGTCTAATACCATACAATTAGTACCAAAAAACTGTCAAAACAGCATAGAACCATGAATTTCAAATTCATTCCTCTACCACTATTTTCTATACATATAGTTGCACGCGTTTGATAGCTTAACCAGCGCAGCAATATTCATGAAAGTCCTACATAAAAAAAACCGGGAGCACTTCACTTGTGAACAGACGGAGTTCAAGTTACAGAGGACCGACTATAGTAGATTTTTTTAAACCTGCAAACTTGCACTTAACTTGCACTTAGCTGCTTGTCGCTGATTGGATGAATGTCGTGTGTGTCGAATCTCTCTGTTTTGTTTTAACACTGTTTCAGAACTGTGATTATACGGCCATAGATTGAGATAAGAGCCAAATTATGTACTGTTTATGTAAATACCAGTTGTAATAAACTCAAGTATTAAGAACTTACATACCAAATTATTATATAATAGTTAACAGTTATGAAGCAACACTCTCCGAAGCTGTAGACTTGAAATATGTTTCAAACGCATGAACTTTAATGTTTAAATTTCTAGCTAGATTTTTAGTGCAATTGTGCCATTGGTGGTTTGGAAAAAGCGCAAAACGTATTTATTGTACATTGCTGAAGGTTTGTATAACGCCTAAGAACAAAATACTATAGTAGAAAATGTAAGCTTGCCGATTATTTGGAGTGGAGGAGTTGAGAAAAGAACAGCCGGCGAGTTGTCGTCTGCTGCACACACCGCCATCATCAATCAGCTTAGAATCGGCTATCGAACAGTTTGCTCACTGTCGTCGATTTCACCTATTCAGCCATGGCCACAAGAGACGATAATTATGGAACAATGCAGAGATGAAGGCACTTCAAACACCAGGCATATACATGCTGCTGGCAGTAGGCTTACCAGTCAGTGCCGTAATATAATAATGAATGTTTTCAATGTTTCACTTCACAGGGACCCTAGCAAGACAATGAAAGAAATCATTAAGGCGACAGCAACAGCAACTAAAGTTTTGAGATGCAAAAAAATAACATTATGATATATAAACATCTTTATTATTCTATGAAGACAAGAACACCACAAGCCGCATTTGAACCTCCCGCTGAGAGTACGTCAACTTTCTGTCAACCCCGAGGCTGTTCCTCCCACAACTCCTCCACCCCAAATTTTCTGACAAGCTTACATTTCTACGATAGTATTTTGTTCTTAGGCGTTATACAACCTTCAGCAATGTACAATGAATATGTTTTTTTTTTTTCAAACAACCAATGGCATGATTGCACTAAAATTTAGCTAGAAATTTAAACATTAAAGTTCATGCGTTTGAAACATTTCAAGTCCACAGCTTCGGAGAGTGTTGTTTCATGACTGTTAACTATTATATAATAATTTGGTATGTAAGTTCTTAATACTTAAGTTTATTACAACTAGCATTTACATAACATTACATAAGTTTGCTCTTATCTCAATCTATGGCCGTATAATCACATTCTGAAACAGTGTGAAAACAAAACAGAGAGATTCGGACAACACGACATTCATCCAATCAGCGACAAGCAGCTAAGTGCAAGTTAAGTGCAAGTTTGCCAGGTTTAAAAAAATCGACTATAATTACATGGTAAACCCGTTTCCTATGACTTTCCAATAATCAGGCTTCGCTTTTATTAGGACCCAATAAAAATAGGTCTGGCATGTAAAACATGGATTCCCTTATAAGGTCGATCTATGAACTTGCAAAATTAGGGTCATGAACCAAATCCAAGTCACGGTATATAGTAGTCTTGAACGTAATGGTAAGTCTAGGTATACTAACTCCGAGTCGGTATTTCTTTGGACAAAGTTTTCTATAGGTTGCTTATTATGAATTTACCGTTATTTTATGGGGGGTCTGGGGGTAATTAACCCTCAGGGGCTAGTACTAAATACGGCGAAATACATTTGACGTCCCAATACCTAGTGGCTGTCATATTCCTTGCAGTCCGTGCGGTGTTACTCCCTAGAATTACGGTTATGAAATTGCAGAAAACACCGTTCAATCCATTTCAGTGAATTTAAAAGCCAGCTTAAATACCACCTTAAGTACTTGAATCTATCTTACCTTAGCGGTTATGTTGACGGAAAACACTCAAAAGTTGGTAGCGGACAGCGGACCGGTCAACGCCGATGCTCTCTGGTTCCAGTCCAGAGACTCCAGACCCTTCAGCGTTCCAGTACTGTCTGTTTGCAACATCACATCCTTCACTGGAACCGGCAAATAAGCATGCCGGTTATTTTCCAGTAAGAACAGCCAACATTACAACCCTGGAGAGAACGTTTAAAGTAAATGTCTACGTTTCCTATCACAAGCTACTGCTAAAATAGGCATATTTTCCAAATCGTTTTTGGTAATTCTGCTATTTGTCAGTATTGCCAAAATCTTAAGATCAAAATTCCAGGACGATCTCGAAATTTAGATACGAATGTTCTTTTCATAGTCGGGAAAAATGAAACATTTAAAATAAATACCGATTAGATATCGTTTTCATTGGCAGGGGTAATTTTTTCATAGACAAAATTAAAGGTTTTTAGTCAGTCCACCATGATGACGTCATTTGGGCAGTAAGTTTGATGCAAAGCTGAATTTTATCATTTACAAATGACCAGAAACTTTAAGACATATTCATATTTTTACTTAATACCCAAATATTTTGCTATTTTATAAAATGGCGCAATGATTATTTCTGTTATACATAAGAGAAAACGACCCAACACTCGCCGTATGGATTTTTGGTTTACTAAATAAATAAATAAATAAATAAATAAATAAATAAATAAAGATAAATAAATAAATAAATAAATAAATAACTAAATAAATAAACAAATAAATAAATAAACAAATAAACAAATAAACAAATAAACAAATAAACAAATAAATAAATAAAACAATAAATAAATAAAACAAATAAATAAAAATACAAATAAAAAATAAGATTACGCCTTCCGATTTTCTTATTGTACTCTGCTTTTAGACAGAAATTCTTGTGCTTGGTTTAAAAAAAACTAATAAACAAATAAATAAGATAAAATAATAGCAATAAAATTAAAAATAAGATTGCGACTTATGATTTTCTTATTGTACTCTGCTTTTTAGACAGAAATTCTTGTGCTTGCCTCTGGCTTAATCAACAATGCAAAACCATTGTTTTCCACCCCCTGACTCCATTCTTTATCTCCCAGTTATTACCTCACGGTCTCTCCTCCTCTTGTTTCCAGTTCTGTTCACCCTCCTTTCATCCACAAGCCGATTCCTCCAACAATTTTTTTCCCCCCCCCACACACACACACACACACACACACACACACGTCTCATATTAATATTCGAATTACTTGTGTTCAGGTTCATCCAACCCCCTCTCCATCCACCTTCCTCTTCGAACTGGCGATATCTTGCGAGATATCCCCCCCCTCTCTCTCTCTCTCTCTCTCTCTCCTTTCTGCATGGGGAACACACTAGTATTCCGGCTGGAAAAATAAAATAATAATTTGTTCGCGAAATATCAAATATGGTGCATATGATACGGCTTAGGAAGGAACCAGGAGTGTACTACATATGTTGCATCGCTGACTTCGCCAAGAAATAATAATAATAATAATAATAATAATAATAATAATAATAGTAATAATATATCCTTTATTTTAGCTTAAGGCCATATACATGGAATATACAAAATACAGACAGTAACATACTTAGAAAACGCATTAAAGAATGAATAATATTTTTTTAAAAATGATTAATGATTGCTTTTATATTATTTCTGGCATTAATTCACTAACAATCTCTGGCCAGTAATTGGAAAAAGACCATGACTAGATTACTGGAATGTTATATACATAGGACGTGAATCTATGCTGAATCCATTCAGACCATAACACGTACACATACACAAAGAGAGAGAGAGAGAGAGAGAGAGAGAGAGAGAGAGAGAGACCCATCCGCAAACTGAATTCCAGTCACAGACATTCGGTCGAATCCTGAAGGTGGAAAAATTAATAAATGCCTAGGAATTCTGGTAAATGGAAACCCTAATGTCAAAACGCCACGCCGATGACGACGGTGTTGTGCTGGATGAAGGATCTGAGGCCAAACTGAATGAAATTTCCATCCATCTGTGTCATTTGCAGAGCTTCGTTTTGCCTCCTTTTATCAAGTTACATTCATGGAGCTTCGCTCCCTTTCTGTTGGTCGCTCATGAAATAGGGGAGGAGAAACCAGGTAAGGGCTACTTGAATGAATAATTAAGCCAGTTACCTGAGCCAGTTACTTAGGCTAGTTACCTGAGGCAGTTACCTGCTATGGAACTGGGTTAGGGTGGTAGTGAAAAAATTTTACGAGCTAACAAAAATATTTACAGATTCACGTTCTACCATTTTCTAACTGCATGCAAATACACAGCTGGTTCGTGGGTGTAAAGGGACGCTTTTTAGGGCATGCAGATACACAGCTGCCACGTGGATGTATGGGACACTTTATAGGGCATGCAGATACACAGCTCGCATGTGGGTGCATGGGACACTTTCTATTGGCATGCAGATACACAGCTGGCACGTGGATGTATGGGACACTTTCTAGGGCATGCAGATACACAGCTGGCACGTGGGTATATGGGACACTTTCTAGGGCATGCAAATACACAGCTTGCACTAGGGTGTATGGGACACTTTCTAGGGCATGCAAATTACACAGTTGCTACGTGTGTTGTATGGGACACTTATTAGGACATGCAACACACAGCTGGCACGTGGGTGTGGGATCCACTTTTAGGATGTGCATATACAAACAACTGGCAGGTGGTGTATGAGGACACTTTAAAATAGGAACATGACAAAATCCACAGCTGTCACGTGGGTGTATGGGACACTTTCTAGGGCCTGCAAATATACAGCTGGTACGTGGGTATAATGGAACACTTTCTAGGTTATTCATATACAAAGCTGGCATGTGGGTGTATGAGCTAAAATCATCTAAATATCCTAATATAATCTGAGTGTTTATGGAATAAATTGATACACGTGACAGAAATGAATTCATGGACGACATTGTCAAACATAAAAAAAAATGAAATCGTTTCAAATATGAGCTGTAAATTTTTATCCCAGAAATATTTATAGATATCACACAGCTATTTCAATCAACGTGACAAAATGGAAATGAGTTTAAACAACTAATTTCTACTTGAAAAGGGAACAGAAAGAGGAATTAATAAGAGATATGCAAAATAATTCACTTCTTAAGAATAAGAATTTGCATCTTAAATAATACTACACTTCTTTTTATCCCTTTCGTTGAAAATAATTCTTTATATTTAAAAAAAAATCTTGTAGCATTATACCGGTGTATGCTTTGACCAATTTTTTTTTTTTTTTTTTTAGAGTTTGCTGTATTTGTGGTTATGTCCGTTTACCTCTCAATTATCACAAATGGGTATCTGATTGGCCACTGTATCAGGTAATGGGAGAGAGAGAGAGAGAGAGAATATCTCAAGAATGGTTAACGTCCTAGGTGTAATGGTTATCTGATTTCCCACTGTATCAGGTAATGGGAGAGAGAGAGAGAGAGAGAGAGAGAGAGAGAGAGGTTCACCTCCTAGGTGTAAAGGTTACCTCTTGGAAGCCCACACATTTTCATGGCTTACATTTTAAACAGAGCAAAGAACGCCCACGTCTATAGTTCTCTCTCCAAATTTTTCTACCTCACCTGCCGTAACTCCACCCGACCAACCGGCTGACATCTGTCTGTGTTAATAATTTTTCACCGTTTAGCAAAATCATTTGTTCCTTTTTCTCCCACTTTGCATTTTGAACAGAAGTAGTTCAGTTGAAAGCTAGATGCTCTTTTCCACCTGATCTACGAGAGAGAGAGAGAGAGAGAGAGAGAGAGAGAGAGAGAGATTCACTTTAATGATTTTATTTAAGTCTTTCCTGATCTGTAACATAATACCTACTGAGCAGATTGTCTTGCCTGGAGAGAGAGAGAGAGAGAGAAGAGAGAGGAGAGAGAGAGAGAGAGAGAGAGAGAGAGAGAGAGAGAGAGAGAGATTGAAACTTTTTCTGGCATTAATTTTTTAATCCATTTTAACAAATGGATTAAAAAATACATAAAACTGAAGCTTATCTTTTAATAAATACAGAAAAGGGACGAGAGAAATTCAAAGCATCTGTGAAGCTTCAAGACGGGTGATCATTTTTTCCACTTTTATCTCGTAAAGGCTTGCTTGTATAAACCTATGGATTGTGACGAACAGACAAACAGACAGACGTACAGATGTACGAAGTAAGTCAAGACATAAGAAAAAGATCTCATGCCACACGAATGACTAACCAACTCCGTTACTAAAAAAAAAAAAAAAAAAAAAAAAAAAAAATAGAAGAGCAGCAGCGTCGCGTGTCCTGCCCCTAAATTGGAATTTCATGAGAGGTGTCACCCCGCTCCCTGCTTTTCCAGCTGTTTTCCAGGACAGGTCGAAAGCACACCCAAGGAATACTGGATTTTTGCTTTTAGAATTTTGCACTTTGTGTCGCAGCTTGAGACATGTTTACAACGCATGCTTTTGGAATTCAGTCTCGGTTATTTTTATTAGGAGTGAGCGCAAAATTAATGTAAAAATTGTTTACTTGCATATGGGACCAAATGCGTCTCGGAGGTTTGATAAAGCTTAACTTTTAGTAATAGTTATTCTGCTTGAATCTTAGAAAAAAAATTACGCATTAATCGTATATGCTCAATAATTTCTCTCTCTCTCTCTCTCATACAAATTCTACCCGTTATTCGTTTTTTCTTAACACATGGGGTTTCCCTTACTTATCTTTTAGTAATAATCATTCTGCTTGAATCTAAAAAAAGCAATAAATATATATAGTCAATCATTTCTTCTCTCTCTCTCTCTCTCTCTCTCTCTCTCTCTCTCTCTCGCATACAAATCCTACCTGTTATTCGTTTTTATCTTAACACATATAGGTTTTTCCCCTTTCTTATTATCTTTCAGTAAAAGTTATTCTTCTTGAATCTTAGAAGAAAATTACGCATTAAATACATATCCTTAATACTTTCTTCTCTCTCTCTCTCTCTCTCTCTCTCTCTCTCTCTCTCTCTCTCTCTCTCTCTCTCTCTCTCTCTCTCTCATACAAATCCTACCTGCTATTCCCTTTTTCTTAGACAACTTGAGTTTCCCTTTTCCCTCTTTGTGTTCGTTAACCTGGTAAGATTTGAACCTGTTGTCTGCGAATGCTTCAGTATAATAATGTATTTGTGAGACATTACGCAGAAGTTTGATAACAATATAGAAAACAAGACTATGGGGATATGGTCATTCATATGATAGGAGATTAACGCACAAAAGTCAATCCCATTTATACTAAAGTATAAAAAACTAAACTTCATGGAAATTATACAGCATTACGGAGGACAACCGATGAGGCACACCTGAACATCCACAAACTAAAACAAACTAAAACATACCTCTGATAATCACTAAAAACAGTAAAAACAGGCGAAGAAAGTAGCAACAAATAAAATTCCCATCTTATTTTGCGTCGAGTGTTACGTTGCTCTAAATTTGGCATAATATGCAGGTTCTATTTATGGCAGGGACGTCTTGGATATTAAGGGAGGCCTTCGTGACACAGGTACCCCGGAGGCCTTTCGAATGACTTTTAAAGGGGAATGTGTAACAAGCGCTCCAGTACGATCCTTTTAAAAGTCCAGATGAATTTCGCAAGCAATAGCCGAGGGTGAGTAGCCATAATGGAATGTGGTTTCTTCCCTTCTTCGTCTTGGCACTTTATGTTTCAACAAGTTTGTTGCAATTCATTTTCCTTTTATTAATCAACAATGCCAGGTTTTCACTTGTAGGAAATTCCTGATACCTGTCGTTGCTATAACGTCAAGCCCAAGTATGACAATACGTTCGTCTGCAATAGACTTAAAAATAAACATGTGAGACATCAAGTTTTAGAGTTCTGAACTGAAATCGATGATTAGGAAATAAACTACTTTACATGTCTCGTTTAATCATTGAAGGAAAATATATGCGACCTCCCTGAAACATTTACATAGACTAATTTTAAATACAGCTCGAGAACTACAAAATATGAGACTTGACTAATACACGTCTGACCGCAAGATCTGAAATAATATATAGTCACGTTTTATTGTAAAATAATCCTGAATACCTCTCGGTGAAATATAGCCGACAAATTATTCGGAAATTATTCGGTATCTTTTTTTGCAAAAACTCTTTATGACCGAAGCTGAGCTAACGGAAGACTTTGTCTAACTGTAAATACCTTGGAATATGCACGACTCTGCCACAATGCCCGGAACCTACTTTACGGCACTATACCTTATCTCAAGAAAGTATTACCATAAATTCGAATAATGTATGAGCAACATGCTAGTAGTGAATACATGCTCAGTTGCATAACGTGTGTGTGCGTGTGTGGGTTGGTGGTGGTGTGAGTGCATACCTATGTATACAATTTCTAAATCAGCTGAGTAACGGAAAACTATGTGAACGTTTTACTGTAGCATTGTTGCTTATGCTTTTAAATATTGTGCGATATAATAATTAAGAGTAATCTTGAAGAAGCCCGTTCTTTTATTATATGAAAATGGGTGTAATATACACCATTAGACAAATATGAAATATAATCATTTACGAAATAGTGATTACTAAAACTGGACAAGGGTACATCCTTACGTATACATGATTATGCAAATGTTTAGTAGATTAGTTTATTATTATTAGTTATTATTATTATTATTATTATTATTATTATTATTATTATTATTATTATTATTATTATTATTTAAAAGATGAAACCTATTCGCACGGAACAAACCCACCAAAGTGGCCATAGACTGGAAATTCAAGCTTTCAAAGAATAGATATGGTGTTCATTAGGAAGAAGTAAGGCGAGGTAAAGAGAAATTTTGAAAGAAGGCCCCCACTTATTGAAAAAAAAAAGTTACTAAATAAATAAAAATGTATTGAAATGCACGAAAATAGTATTAGGGTAGTAATGTATTGCACCTTCGTTTGAACTTCTGAAGTTCCAATTGGAGGGCTTCTTCTGGGGGGGACGGGGGGACAGTTCCATAATCCAACGGTGTGAGGAATAAAGAACCTCTGGAACTGAGAGGTTCGACAGAGAAGCACATTTATGCCATATTGGTGCTGCTGTTCAGCGAATCTGGCTGCTCTCTGCAGATGGAATGGGATAAGCGATCAATTGTGAATATCAAAGATCACTGTTGAAGTACGACTTATGAAAACAAGTGTCGAACAAGAGACCATCCGTCGATGGTTCAAGTTATAACGACTACTATAGTATAGTAAACAGAAACCTACGACCACGAAAACCTATCTAAAAGAAATAAATTTCTGATAGAAGCAGACATCCACACCGCTGAGCATTATCCTAGTAAAGGGAGTACAAATAACCTAGAACAGGTCGCATTGATTTTATCACCGTTGTAAATATTATATGATGCCCATATTTTTTTAATGAAGGAAACAGAACCTAAGAAAACCCATTTTGTCTTTGCTCATGACAGCCTAGCTAAGTGTTGCGATCTGTCCATCGGGACTGTCTGACTCTCAAACGAATGTTCAAGTTTTAAATCATAGACACGAAATAAGACAGAGATCTCGGTGTCAGTGAAGGACCAAAAGACAGACGTCTAGACGGACTGACGAACACACACACGGAAGAGTAGAACAGGGACAAAGCAACCACGTTCAATTCCCGTATCTTTCTTTTTTTTTTTTTTTTTATAAGCGCGAAGAAGGCGCCATTCATTTTGGACACTTAATTAACTCTCTGCGTGATGGGTTAAGCTAGGGGTTACGTAGGTTACAAAATTGGATCGTCCCTTGTTCCCTTACATTAGTTCTACGTACCAGCATTATTGTTCGTAAAAGTAAGAGGAAAGCGAGAAAATTAGGGGATAAATGAGGTGACAGAGAGAGAAGAGAGAGAGAGAGAGAGAGTACAGCCAAGAATAGCTGGCTTCCAGAGAGAGAGAGAGAGAGACTGATTTGAAGGTGCATAAGGTCTTAACGTTGAGCTAAAAAAGAAGCCGATTTTTTTTTTGGAAAATATTCGGTATTCATATGAGCAAGGAATGTTACCAGATTTTTTTATAAAGTAATATCTACGTTTAATTATTTTGATTACTCTATAAGAAGATAAGGACACAATCCTCTAAATACAAAGTTTACGATTTGAAAATAGCATTTAACTACACGAAACGCACGGACTACAAATCAGAATTATAAACATACATTACGTAGAAATAAAACATTAATATTCATCTTTTAACAATTCGTATTCCTTAGGAGGTTTCTTCACTGGAAGAGGGTAAGCTACAATGGTAGAACGCACGCATGTACGCACACACACACATCAATATTTAAGATAGATAGACATAGAGAAAGACGCTTAAGTGAATTCATTTTTATATGCGTCCAAATAATACAAAGTAAAAACATAAATATACAATTCTTTGATATAGTCGACTCCACATAACTCCATTTCATTTTTCTTTTCTTTATACTCCTTTTATTTTTTTTCAACACTTTCGGTCCATTTTGCACGCTGCTGTCCTTTTTTATTTTCAATCTTGGCATCTTTCGCGGGTCGATCGATTGGCAATCCTAAGTCACTCGGGAACTGTGGGAGACGCTCAAAATAAACAGCGGGAATGGGAATGGCAGGAATTTATTTTGCTTTTGCGAAATAGTGGTATGTTCACTTCCCGCCCCCAACCCAACTCCACCCAGGTCTCCCTCTCTTTTTTTTTTTCTCTCTCAAGACAAGACAATCTGCTCAGTATGCAATATGTTATAGATGAGGATAGATTGAAATAAAATCATTCAAGTCAAGCTCTCTCTCTCTCTCTCTCTCTCTCTCTCTCTCTCTCTCTCTCTCTCTCTCTTTCTTTCTTACAAGACAAGACAATCTGCTCAGTAGGTAATATTTTACAGATGAATAAAGACTAAAATAAAATAATTCAAGCCAATCTCTCTCTCTCTCTCTCTCTCTCTCTCTCCTCTCTCTCTCTCTCGATTGGTTTTACTGATCCACATTGGTTAACATATCCATCAAACTCGTTAGCATAATTATCGAAAATTTTCACTTTTTTTTATTTATTTTCATACGGCAACAGCTAATTTTGGTTTAGTACAAAAACAGGATTATTCTCTTTATTGTTGTGTGTGTGTGTGTGTGTGTGGGGGGGGTGTGGCCGTGGCCCCCAAAAAAAAAAAAAAAAAAAAATGTTTTTCTTCCACAACTTCCTAAATCCTATACATATACACGAAAGGCAGAGGGACCAAGGATGAAAGACGTCTGCTTTTACTGACGAATACGCCCTCCCTAGGGATAAAGGATTCCCCAAAATATGGAGGATTATCCTACGTAGGCAACAGTCCGGGGCGGAGACTGAACGGAAGGAAGGACTCCGTTATCCTTTCACAGCCCTTTTCCTGAAGGATCTAATTCTTTATATTTTCGATCTTGCTTTGTTTTTATCAGTCTTTAGAACACCTAGATTTCCACCATCGCTTTTTAGTGGTGAACCAGTTCAAAAAAGAGGCGTTGCTTTGTTGTACGTTCCCCAAAAAATTAGATGTTTGTACATTATTGTTCCTCAAAATCGTATATAAGGCTTCCAGTGACTGGTAGGTAATATCTATCCTTAATCATCGCTTTGATTTCTGCTGAATTCGCTAAAAGACTGGATGAGACTTGTGCATGAATCTTAGTGTCGGGAAAATGGTTGGAACGTATATTTGTATTCGTCACAAACACACTGTCCGCTTGGGAAATAATAGATGTAGTTTAATGTCTTGACACCGTTGTGTGATTACGGGAAGCTGGTTCGTTCCCCGCCACCCGACGTCATCATAATTGCTTCTTGTTTCTTGCGCTTGGATCTCAAGGCTTTGTGACGACAAGCGTATCCAGAGAGCGAGAAGAATTCGAGAAGTTAAGAGGGCATTGTGGCTATTACCATTATACACGTATCTAGTTTAATAAGTTCTTCCTAATTCGGATTCTTTTAAGTATATTTCAAGGGGTGTAAGGATGGCGAATCATGCGCTTACATAAGAATTAACGGTTCATTTTCCTTAGGAATATTTATTTCTCCTTTCCTTATTCGGTTCCTCCCACTGGCAAAGTATTAGTGGAATGGAATAAAGAATTAATGCCAAGGCCAAAACACTGTGACCTATGAGGTCATTCAGCGCAGGAGGAAATTGAGAGTAGGTAGGATTGAAAGGTGTAATAACAGGAGGAAAACCTCGAAGCAGTTCCAACTTTGAAATAATTGTTAGGAGAGGTTGGCTGAAGGGACGCTGCAAAGAACCTTAACTAATAGTAGTAGTAGTAGTAGTATTAATAGTAGTAGTATTAATAGCAGTAGTAATGATAATAGTAGCATATGCTAAGGTAAAGAAGACAAATTCTCTGAAAAAAAAAATAACACGAATAAAAAATAAATGATTTTCGTCACGATGACTTGTCAAACATCTTTCCATTTTCTTTCAAACATCTTTCCATTTTCTTTCAAACACCTTTCCATTTTCTTTCAAATATCTTTCCATTTTCTTTCAAAACAAAAAAACCTTTCATTTTCTCTCCATTCCCCTGGAAATCGTTCCAGGCTTCTAAGGATTTCCCTTGTCAGCACAAAAATAGAAAAAAATAAAAGATTATTTTTTTTTTATCTGGGGATTTTTCCTTCTTTTATTACGTGACAATAACAGCAGCGGTAGGTTATGGAAAAAGTCAGTTTGGCACCAAAACAGAGTATTAAGTAAACAATGGACGGTTTGATGAGGAACTTGATTTCCTGCAATTCGACTGAGAAGGTCGGGTTTGGTGTTCCCTACTTTTAATCCCAAAATTACCAGAGTTTTATTTTTTGTTTTTTTTTTCTTTTTTTTAACTATCACATACACACGCGCACGCACACGTTCACTAACATGGGTATAAATATACACATGTGTGTGTGTGTGTGTGTGTGTGCGCGTGTGTGTGTTGCGTATGTGTATATTTATATCCATGTTAGTGAAACGTGTGCATGCGCGTGTGTATGTGATAGTTAAAAAAAGAAATATATATGTATATATATATATATATATATATATATATATATATATATATATATATATATATATATATATATATATGCAATTTGTTATTATTTTTTTTTTTTTTTTTTTACAAAAGTTCATAGAGATAACTTAGCCGAGACGAAATTCATGACAATCTTGCAACATCCCTAGGCCCTACATGTGGCACCCCATTTGAGAATCGCTGCTCCAGTATGTGATAATGATCTCGTATTATCACATACAAAGCGACGAAACTACTCATTTAAAAAACCAAGTTTTGTTTATTGTATTAATGTTCTTATTCATTAAAAGACCAGGCATGGCCTGTCTCTGCTTCATTAGCATAACTTAGAATGTATATGTAAAAATGAAGGCGGTTTCTATTACCTTTTAAGTAATGATGTAATGTTCCATATATTGTTCATTGTGGTTTTGCAATGCCATCACTACTCACATTCTGGTATTCACTTCATTAAAAGCTTTCATATCGGGTCTATTTCTTACGAACTGATAACCTTTTTCCGAAATTGCAACAGTAGTAATAAGTACGAAATGAAACTGAGAAAATTGAATAAAAAATGTATTGCCTTTTTAGGAAATTACAACAGAAATAATAAGTACGAGATGAATCTGAAGAAAATTAAATAAAAAATGTATTACCTTTATAAGAAATTACAACAATAATAATAAGTACGAAATGAAATTGAAGAAAATTTGATAAAAAATGTATTACCTCTTTAAGAAATTACAACAACAATAATTATAAGTACGAAATGAAACTGAAGAAAATTGAATAGAAAATATATTACCTCATTAAGAAATTACAACAATAATAATAAGTACGGAATGAAACGGAAATATAAACAGTTTTTTATCTCTTGCCAACAAGCAAACATAACCATCGCCAGTTTGCAAAGTCAACTGAAAAGTTACCTAAATATCATAAAAACTTTGTCGAAAAGGCCCGCCTTACCAACCTAGTGTCCACAATTTTTTTTTATATTAAAAAGTACAACAAGAATAAATAAGTAAATATCTGGCAAATTTTACCTGGCCCCGAGAGAGAGAGAGAGAGAGAGAGAGAGAGAGAGAGAGTAAAGTCAAGAATACCTGGTCCTCATAGAGAGAGAGAGAGAGAGAGAGAGAGAGAGAGAGAGAGAGAGAGAGAAATAAAGCGATGAATACCTGGCTCCTTGAAAAAGAGAGAGAGAGAGAGAGAGAGAGAAATAAAGCGATGAATACCTGGCTCCTTGAGAGAGAGAGAGAGAGAGAGAGGGAGAGAGAGAGAGAGAGTAACGCCAAAGGACCTCAAACGACCTTTAATCTCGGTAAACACAAAAGGAAAATTACTTTTATGCAAATGTAAACCCCATTTCTTTTCTTGAATATAAAACATATCTTAGCTTTCCAATCAACTTTTTGTATGTTTGTCCTGTCGTCGAAGAGAAAAAAAAAAGCTTTTGGGGAGCTGAAAACAGAAGAAAGTTATTGGGATCATGAATAGAGTCGTATTCACTTTGAAGTCTGAAAGGAATTTCATTCACTTGTTACAAAATAAACCTGATTCGTAGGTGTAGTGCTTATTGGTTTAAATTGTAGAGAAAATACAATAGTTTTTTTTTTATTTACGTAACAAATGAATTCTCTGAGCAGATCATCTTATTGAAGGGTCATCAATCATCTAAAAGAATTTCCATTTGCCAACTGGGGGAAATGAGATGGTTCAAAGTCGAAGGAGATTAAGGTCACGTCAAACTATGTCCGTCTTATATTTATCAAATTGGGAGAATTCATCTATATTATCTCTATAACTGACGTGTTGTATCTAATGCTCACGTTTATGTCTGCTATACAGTCATAAATACCAGTGGTATAGTTTTCTATATTTTATAAAATGCTAGAAAGTACGCAAAAGTACGGCTTAGAAAAAATGCTATCACAAGGTAGGTATATAAAGAACTACTCCATCCCTCGAAATACTTTATAGAACCAAGCATACAAGACAGAAGATGAGTAATTATAAGATATCATATATATATATATATATATATATATATATATATATATATATATATATATATATATATATATATATATATATATATATATATATATATATATATATATATATATATATATATATATATATATATATATATATATATATATATATATATATATATATATATATAAATCACTGTTAATATTCGCTTTGCTTCATACGTAAATTTGAACACAAAGGATTCGAACGAATGCCTTCTTCTTTACATTGAAATCAAATGATTTGAGTGACGGACCAATAGAGAAAATGACAATCAAAATGATCTGGGTTAAAAAAAAAAAGATAATTTGCTTTTATAATCAACGCATAATCTGAAAAATAAAAATTCTAGTTATTATGAGCGGCAGCTCACTCATATCCTTTCACAAACGTATCAGTCCATCAAAATCTGTGGTAATAAATTCTGTGACTGAAATTCGCCAAAGGTATCTGTGTTTTCGATCTGGGCTAATTTTATAGACGCAAAGGTTGAATTACTATGATTGTCTCTTTAAAAGCCGATGGATATGCAGTGAATATACCTGCCTTCAAACATGTTTGTTCTGTAAGAGTTGCTCTACACAGGACGATACTCTCTGCCTCGAGTAATTTCCCGCAGGTATCGTTATCGTAGATACATTTTATCGACACTTTCTGCCAAGTCGGATGTTACTACTACAATAAAAATAAATGATCTCGAATGCGCCTCATTTTTATGACCGAAAATTCAAAAAAAAAAAAAACTCGGAGATCAAACATACGTATATCAATACTCATCAAGGTTCTCTCTCTCTCTCTCTCTCTCTCTCTCTCTCTCTCTCTCCTTAACACCATCGCAAGCATTTGTTGTTGTGATTCTAACCGTGGGGCATAGTTTTTAGCGCAATCGGCAAAATAAATGGTAGTTCTACGAGGTGTTTCGAACAATACTGACAAAATTATAAAAATAAACGTTCTGAAGTTACTTACCACAAGGGCATTGTAGATGAAGCAATTCTGACCACTCTTTTGCCATTCATTGTGTGAATTATGTGAATCTGACTCATTTTCAGATAGCGTTACTTCAATATATATAATTTTTTCCTTTAAGTTACCTTTAAAATGGGGTCAGCTGCATCATATAAATGTTACCTGTCGTGAATGACCTTATAATTTTGACAGCAGTGAAAACAGCATTAGTATAGCAATAATGTAATCTCTGTACTGGCTTTGTACGTTCGCATTCCAACTGATTTCGCTGGGAATGCAGTTGCATTTGTCAACCAATTCCTTGTAATCGATTGGTTTTAATTCATGTACAGTAACCCAAACACACTGTTATATATGAACTTTATTCCCTCGCGCTACAGAAAGTATAGCCTGTTTTCCTGGTTTTCTGATGTGCTTGCTTCCAGTCTTGCTCCTGACGTTTTTGTTTGCATGCACCAATGGTGGCTGGGAAGCTTTTGTGGGGGAAAATGCTCTTAGATCCACAAAATGTAAACATTGTTTTTTTTTTTTTTTTTTTTTTAATATACTCCTGATTACTTATCCGCCTGATATAATACAAGAAGACACGAATCCACGAGAGCCTCTTTTTTATGTTCTTTGCGCCACTGGTGGTTAATATCAAATAGCGGAGTGAAACTTCAAGAACTTATGTCATGATTGATCTATACATTTAATGTTAATTAAGAGATTGAATTGAATATAGAATTTAGGCCAAAGGCTCAGCACCGGCGCCTATGAGGTCATTCAACGCTGAAACGGAAATTATTGACAGTAAAAAAGGTTTGACAAAAGGTGGTAACAGGAGGAAAACCTCAAAGCAGTTGAGAGAGGGTGGAGAGTAAGATGGAAGAATGAGAATATGAAAGGAGGTACAGTAAAACGAAAGGAGTTACAGCTAGGAGCCGAAGGCACAATGCAAATAACCTTAAGTAATGCCTATAGTGCACCGCATGAGGTGCACTGACGGCACTACCACCTAAGGAGTTATTTTAGTAAGTGGGCGCACAATACACAGAGATCGTCGGAGATCGTCGTATCTGACAGATGTTTTCCTTTTCCTACCATAATACTGTGCATCGTTTATCAAACGCAAGACTTTTTATCATCGTCCCGAAGGGGAGGAGGTCGTATCATTTCCATACAGACCTCATCAACCGGGTACGATAAAAGGGGAGAATTTACAACCTCGTATTGACTCGGCACAAGTCCATATTTCATGGTAATCGGAAATGAACTCGGAATTGTAGACTTCCTTTTAGGGAAAGAGGGTCAGGAATCTGTCTTCGATTATTTATGGCGGGAATAGAAATGCATTAACAATTCAGAAATGCGACATATTTATACCACCTTTTCACTTAGGCTACATGATATGAAACAGCTCTTGTATGCTGAGTTATCTGATGCTTCGTTTACCAGTTTCTTCAGCTGCTAATTGCATAACTGAATGGAGACTTGTACACTTGTTTCACATCAAAAATCAGTCACAAACCAAGACGGAGGGCTTTAATAACTGCTTAGTGACTAAACAAAGCGTCGTATTTGACGGAAAGGTAAAAATGAAGAATGCTGAAATGGTTTATTATTATTTTGTGCTCTGATCGATTTACTAAACAGCCATCAAATCTGCTCTGTCATTGCAGACGGTAGTGTTGAAAAATAACACCAATGTGTTTTGCCAAAAAAAATCTCGACATGAATCTGGCCTCGAGGTGTGCGAGAAAGAAGACCTTCCTGAAAATACGTTGGAAAGACGAAATACATTGAAGAAATGTATTTTTTTTTCTATAGCTGTGGTACATCCAAAAAATAACCGAGGCCTTAGAAATAACACCAGTGGAACAGGCATTGATGGGATAAGAATAGTGGGAGATTGGTTAGGGTTTCATAGCCAATGGCTTGAGTACTGTTGTGTTGATATGGTATTCTGATCTAGAAGTGATGATCTACTGAAGGGAAATAATGCATGATATTAATAGCTGTGTATTATATCAGGCTATGTAGGTCTAGCCATTGTTGTGTATGGATTTGAAATGGGAAATGTATTAGTAAGTTTTTTTCCTGTTTCGGATGGAGAAGGTATAATGATATCTAAAAAAAAAATAATACCAGTTAATCAATAAAGCTTCACATTTTCTCATTTCCAATAGTCATTTTAGAACGATTTTCAACTGAGAAATGATTCTGATTATGAAGTAGGTGGTGGTAGTTACAGTTCCATAGATCACCATGGCAACAGCCAGATTAAAAAAGTCAGAGAAAAAAATCACAGGAAAATAAAAGTCATATTAATCATTTCTATATAGTTAGCCTCAAGTGTTTTTAACCCGGTATATATCCAAGTATCCACATTTTTGGTGTGTTTAGTACAAACCCGTTGGAGACTACTGTTAAAAACATAAACAAAAGACTGTAAATATCATAAGATAAAGATCACCAAGAAATATTGTGGATCATTCCCCTGTGACTTTATTACCGGCCACCTTATTACTGACTTTTTTCCCCTAGCCAAAATTGTGACTTTTTTTCTGTGGCTTTTTTTTCCTGTGGATTTATTTCCTGTCACCGTGAAGTTCTGCGAATTTTTCCCCTAGCCAAAATTTTCATTTTTTCCTCTACTTTTTCCTGAGACGTTTATTTCCGGACACCATAAATTACTGCGACTTTCTTCCCCTAGCCAAAACTGTGACTTTTTCCCGTTACTTTTTTTCTGTGACTTAATTTCCGATCACCGTAAATTATTGCTACTTTTTTCCCCTGGCCAAAATTGTGGCTTTTTTCTGTGACTTTTTTTCCTCGCGAAAATTGACCTATTTTCCGTGATTATTTTCCCGTCACTTTTTTCCTAGCCAAAAATTGTGACACTTTTGGGTGACTTTATTTCCGGCTACCGTAAATTAATGTGATTTTTTTCCCTAGCCAAAATTGTGCCTTTTTTCCTGTGACTTTTTTCCTAGCTAGAATTGTGAATTTTTTTCTTACTTTTCCCCTGCAACTTTATATCCTGGCCAGAATTGTGACCCTTTTTCTGTGACTTTTCCGGGTGACTTTTTTCCCCTAGCCAAAATTGTGACTTTTTTCCCGTGACTTTTTTCCATGCTACTTTATTTCCGGCCACCAGGCTAACAGCCTTCGTTAACGCTCCTCGCCCTCTTATCTCTGTCACAGACACACGCCTGTTTGCAACGTTTAATGAGATTTATCGACAAGACGCCCTTTCTGAAGATGTGTCATGTGTTACAGTTGCTGGGGCACTCGTGTGCCCAGGGCATATCGTAGATGAAAATAGAGGCGAACTTCTTTATTAAGCAAGAATCGCAGTTCAGTAACACTAAAGCCTATGCTTATAGAGAGAAGCGAAGCCCGACTTAGCCTTAAGGGTAGGCTCCACTTTGGGGGGTGCCGATCGTAAAAAATATTTGCCAAAAATCACTAATCAAGACAGGCTAATGAAATTTTCAGGCATTATTAGCACTATAATAATGCATATTCCCTGTGAGTTTTATCATCCTACAGGGAAAACTTCATGATTTTATGAAAAAAAATGTGAAAAAACGGAAATTCCGGACCCCTCGTACTGAAGGTTATTTGGTGATTGGTGAGAAACTACAGTCTTGAATAGAATTCGGTCTGACAGAATGTTGGTATATCCACCTGGAACATGCACAAAAAAAATTATCAAAATAGAACAGTAAATAAGCACGTAATAACAAAAAAAAGAGCAACAACTTTGTAAGTTCAGCGAAAGCCCCGCCGAAATAGCAGACTATAGCTAGGAAGAAATATTCAGGAAAAATTCAAATCTCGATTTAGGGACAAAACCTTTTGAGAGTTTGTAGTTAATATGTCACTTGATAGCCTAAAACATCTAAAATTTATATTATTTAGGACAATCAAAGAAAAAAACCACCCCCACCTGCTTTTTTTTTTTTTTTTTTTTTTTTTTTTTTTTTTTTTTTTATTTTTGGAGGTGGTACGAAGATTAGAGGAAGATTATCAGCGGGGGGTGACTTAAAATGGCTGTTTGTGGATGGACCTCTTGGTATAAATACCACCTTTTCTGTGAACTTTTCTCATTCATCTACCTGAAGAGGGAGACAGCAGTCTCTGAAATATAGTACTTTTTCTCTATTTTGTTTTGGTGTTTTTATGGGCTCCTTTTATTAGATGGAACTCTGTTGTTACAGAACATTTATACCAGTCATTTTCAGCCCATTATGGAATTCAACCGCCTTTCCAGGATTTCTTCACTCACTTCCAGAAGTCAAGCCAATTTTTCGCAAGTTGAAAAAGAACTGATCAGACTACACCGGCTGAAAAACCAAAAACACTTTTTAGAAGAATGCCTCAAAGAACAAGTACTACCAAAAACGTACGGATTCGGGAGATGGACTCTGCAATCGGACCCCTTCCCTCTCTCACACAAGATTTTCCTGGAGGAAAGAATCACCGATACGAAAAACGACATCTTCGTACTACGCAGAGTGATATATGGAACCCAGTCTAATCTTCGCCTCCTCACTACGGACCACATATACAGGTATCTGATTTCATTCTGTTCCGACATTGCTGCCTATATAGCGTGGACTCATTCCAACAGACTTCTACGCAAGTTAAATAACCTAATAGACAATAGTGCATGGAATAATCTTGAGCAACAAGACAAAGTTTTAAACTTATAACCAACACCCCCCTTACTGTAAATCAACATTTAGTTTTTT
>NC_087204.1:4058205-4115705 GCF_015104395.2 Macrobrachium nipponense
ATCCACTTGATTTACAAGAACCGGTTCTGATTCAAATAAGGGCAGAGGAAAGCAGCAAATTTTTCGCCTACCCGGGGAGTATGCATACAAACTATTTGTTGTGGTAGGGGCCAGGGGGTAGGGTGTGTTCCTAGGTTTATACCACATGTTATAGAATATAACAAGGCAAACTTAACAGTACATGAGAATGGTTGTAGCAATGGACACGATATATTATATATATATATATATATATATATATATTATATATATATATATATATATATATATATATATAAACTACTGTACTGGTTAGGTTGGTTTCACCGGCCACTTGCTTGTTCTTTAAGTAAATGTTTTAGCAAAAAATAATATATAGTATGATATATATATATATAATATATATATATATATGAATATATATATAGATTATATAAAGAGAGAGAGAGAGAGAGAGAGAGAGAGAGAGAGAGAGAGAGAGAGAGAGAGCATCAGGTAGTGATTTCCGCCCTTCGTTTAACACTTCCACAATTGCATCAGTTCTGAGAATACAGTGAAGCGTAATATCACTCTATCAGCAAATTAATGGCAACGATTCAGTTAGAGTTGCATGACTCAACTTAGGATTAAATGGCGCCCGGAAATACGTCATATTCATTACCATGTATGTTTTGTATCTCTGTGTAGCTCTGCGCAGTTTATTTCATTTACAGAGAGAGAGAGAGAGAGAGAGAGAGAGAGAGAGAGATGAGAGAGAGAGAGAGAGTGTGCCTGGAGAAGGGGTTGGAACAAAGTTCTTAATTTAAAAAGGTTTCTGTAATTTGAAAAAATTTTCAAGCCTGTTATTGCAAATATGGCGAGAGAGAGAGAGAGAGAGAGAGAGAGAGAGAGAGAGAGAGAGAGAGAGAGAGAGACAAAGGTTCTTGATTAAAAAAAAAAAAAACAATAATTGACAAAACAGCCACGCGAGAAGGACCCACAATAAGAAAAAAGAAAAGTTCCCTGCTTTTGATTAATCACAGGTCAAAAAGCAGCGTATCTCGGAGTCAGGCTTCTTTCATTCTTTACTCAAAATCAAAGCAGAAATTCTCTTTTATGTCTCGAAAGTCGACCTTTCCTTCTGTGGGAGTATTTTTTTCTAATTTCCGAAGAATTTTGGACTTTTATTTGGGAAGGAAAGTACAACAAAGAAGCTAAACTTCAATAACAGGGTTTAATTAAACAAAGAGCAAAACTTCGCTTCTGGTATCCTTGCTAAAAGGACGCTTGATACAATTTCATTTTATAGACACATATCAAGAAAGATGTTTTATCTTCATGTGAGCTCCTCGTTGGACGAGTGGGTTACATGGCATCAGGGGAATTTATTTCGGGTGATTAGAAATTCAATTTCCTCGAGATAATGTGGTTCGGAACCCACAATAAAGCTGTAGGTCCAGTTGCTAGGTAACCAATTGGTTCCCAGCCACGTAAAAAAATGTCTAATCCTTCGGGCCATCCCTGGGAGAGCTGTTAATCAGCTCAGTGGTCTTTTTAAACTGAGATATGCTTATCTTATCTTCATTCGAGAGACATTATCTTCTGCCGTATGTGAATTTATAAGTGGAATGATGAATGGAAAATGATTGAGGCACTTTCACTTATGCGTGAGAGAAACGAAAAAGTTTAAAATCAGCTGCTAAAAAAAAATAGTATAGAATTGAACTCCGCGTCAACAGATGCGCTGTTTGGGAAATGGGTGAGATTCGCTCAATATTCAAAGACTATTAAGATGCCTATTTTTGTATTTCCTTAAACAGATTTGCAGCATTTTCGACTTTTGTGGCATTGTAAAATAGTAACAGCAATCTTTCTGTGTCATATACCGAGGATGTATGATATAAACTGGATATACTGTTATCTTTGTCGGTTACATGTCTGCACAGTGACATCATAAAACAAGTGATGAATTTCGGCGCAATCAGCCACGGCTCATGAAACTCAGCCAGGGTCCGGTGGTGACCAACGTTTTTGGTGCCTACATCGCAGTAAGAAATACGATTGTGGGTAACTTTAACCTTAAATAAAATCAAAATTAATGGGGCTAGAGGGCTGCAATTTGGTATGCTTGATGATTGGAGGGTGGATGATAAAGACACCAATTTGCAGCCCTCTAGCCTCAGTAGGTTTTAAGAACTGAGGGCAGACGGGCAGTTAAAGCCGGTACATTAGTTTTCTTTTACAGAAAACTAAAAATGCACTACGCTGATACGACAAAGAGGTCAATATAATAGGACATTACCATTCATTCTCCAGCAGCATTTCTTTCCGCTCGTAGGAATCCGTTACAGAAAGGTGGGAGTGGAACTCGGATCTTCGTGATCAGAATGACTTATACGATCTTGATAGAGCCACTGCAGAAACCTGCAGAAGAGGGCGACATCTATACCAAGAAATTTTCGCAGCTGTTTATGGTGGCACTAAATAGCAATCTAAAACTTATGGACTCAGTATCGCCAAGACAAACCTTAAATTTAAGCTCGACTTCCTTTTTCAACACTCGAAGGTTATTCAGGAGCTGAGATAGGCAGCGAACAATGGATATCATTGTACCGAACTTTCTTCTTTTAGGTTCTATAACATTTATAACAAAAGCTTTAAATATTCGTTACAGAACTGACCCAGTCCATAAATGAGGTCGATGTATGGAATTTGGAATTGTGATAATGAGCGCTTACTTAAGTTTATATCGTAATGAATAATAAAAATGATATCAAAATAAAAATAAATATACAAAAAATACCACATTTCTACCCAAAGGTTCAAGACACGTCAAGGTACGTTTGAAATGTCTCTTTGGATTACGCTGTGACATCCAAAATGGCCCGAGGACCAAAAGGTTTTGGATGTCTTGGGGAAATTCGGAACCTCACGAGCTGAGATGGTGGTCGCTATCTGTCCAGACAAGGGACTACTATGAGATTCATGGTCTCTGTAACACGGTTTTTTGGACTTTGCTTCTTGTCAAAGCATCGGTTGTAGCTGAAAGTTGACATATGTATATTCTACAACCACACACAAATTTTTCAGCATTATCAATAACCTAAACCCGATAGTTTTAATTTTTATAGAGTAAAAATGATCTAGCCGACGCCATGGCCAATGATTACGAGCCAAGAGTCGAAAAACATTCATTACGTAAGCGAGGTAAACAAACACCTTTGACGAAATGTTGCCCCGCCCATCCACTAGACAGAACCTCCATCGGTTCTGAAACCCAAAGACTTTATGAATGGCGGAACAATACATAGATGTGGGTGGGGTATCAGTGCTAGCGTAGTAATACTACTATAGCAGTAGTGCCGCAACAGTATAGCAGTAATATACATGAATTAAACGTTTAGGCCAACTGCTGGGATCCTTGAGGATCATTTAGCACTTCTTACAACTACTCGAGAAATTAGTTTTTATAGCCAGAAGTTAAATTTTCTAATCCAACAATGCCCATGGTAGCCTTCAGTGTTATCCTGAATTATAACGAGGCGAGAGTGGGTGGAGCCTCATGGTTATCATTCTGACGATAATTATTGGTGAAGGTTTAAAGCCAATATACGGTACCGGCTATTTTTTTTAAGTAAATAGGTAGATTGCCAATAAATAGAAATTGCTTGACATTGGATATAGCAGTTATCAAATCAAGCTTGTCTACTATGTTTTTGAAAATTACCAACTATTCCCTACATCTTGTCAATCTGATTGTGACCATATAAAGTAGACTGTAATTTCTTAAGAAACCTATTTGGGAGTTAGACTAATAATCGAAGTGTTTTTGTATTTATTAATGTTACGACCCTTGTTGGGCCGTGGTGCAGGTTTGTCTGCACTAAAGGATGTATACTCAGTGTTGTACAGAGTATCCAGCAAAAGATGGTCAATGGAGACCGAAAACACTCAGGAAAACTCAAACAATATTTATTCAACAAAGAAAAATAATCAAAGTCAACCTTGTGACTGCCAAGGACAAACTCTAGCCCTTAAATAATCCCTTAGGATTCCTAACTACTAAACTAAGCCCTAAACAGATAATAGAGAGAAACACATAAATGCAAATACATCATCAAAATTACAATATAACTGGCCAGATCAAAATTAATAAAATAACCATACCTATAACTAAATAGAATGGGAAGGAAGGCGAAGAGTAACAGGGAGAAAACACCTTAACCTCCTACCTATGTTTATAATCTAAATTTATTATATAAACAAATATAAAGCCACGAGGCTGTTAATATCATAATTTATAATTGTAATCAAACAAACAAAAGGCAAATCCCAACTGTCTCAACAGTTCATTATAAGAGAACTATATATAAAAATAATAATAACAACAACAAAAAATATCTCCTCACACTCAGAAGGGGAGTCCGTGATCCAGGACTAATAATAAAGGGTCTTGCCTTACAGTAGGCCGTGATCCAAATAATTTCAGAACTCTGCTGACAGGGGAGTACAGAAAGCACCAGGAAGGAGGAGTCGAGAGGTCCTGCACGACCATACAAAAAGGAACGCTTACCTGGGATCTGTCTCCCTACTTGACTTCTGACGGGCATCAAGGCCCCCACAGCTGCAATAACCAAGGCGTCCTGGAAAAGCAAATGCTTTTAACACCTCAGGAAAAACTCTTCCACTGATGTGGCAGTGAGATAAGTCCGCAGGTGGCACAAATCACTGCAATACAAGCAGGACGCAACACCGCAGGTGGCCAGAAGAGTACCTGCGAAGGACAGCACTCAAAGTACAGCGTACACAACACCGCAGGTGGCCAGATGTGTACCTGCGAAGGGCGGCTCAAAGTACTCCCAAAAGCGTCGATAAAATATATTAAGAGCAGCAGCTGCAGAGCAAAAAAAGGACAGCCTCTGTAGATAGCCCGAACTGTCTGCCCAAACACCTCACTCGTCTCTTCTCACCTCCTTCACCGAGGACTCCAGTCACGTACCCAAACGTAAACAAAAAAGATACGAGTGTTAAAAGGGTAATTCAAAAAACTTTAACGAGGGGGAGGAGGCGCAAAATCACCACACTACAAACTTAACTTTCGTAATATATAGACAATACAAATTTCCTTAAAAATAAATACTTAAATACTAAATGCCTTAATATTAAATGTTAACAAAATCACAAGGTTGACTAAAACTGAAAAATTACGTTAACATCTGATACCTTCCTCCCTGAAGAAAAAAAAAAATTTAAGTCAGAAATTTTTTTTTATAAATGTAGTACTAACAAACCCTGTAAGGAAAGAATAAAGACAATCTACAACAGGCAAACATACAATAATAGAGCAACAAATCTGAAACCAAATTATATTACATCAACAGAAAATACCATTGGGGAATGCAAACTAAAAGCTTATATAGCTTACCATTATTTTAAAGATCAAGTGATAATACCATATCTGAACCCAAAGACAAGGCATGGCAAAGGACAGACATGACATACATACCCATAGTTTAAACAGGATCATAAAAGTCACAAATCCCCAAGTCTAAGGAAACCAACCTACTTAACTTTACCTAAATAAGCTTACAGGCACACACAGGCCTACACCTTAACCTACAATACACCAACAATATAGTCCAAAAAGTCGTATATAAATATATAATCATCAATTCAAAGTCCAAAGTATATTGTGACAAATCAATAATTGGCTAGGAACCAAGGGCAATATCATAAAATATTAAGTGTGTATAAACTTCATACAAACCTCAACAACTGTCAGTCGCCAAACCGTATAATAAAAAATAAACAGGTATTAACAAATAAACCAACTAAATTCAAACCTATAAAAACTTGCAGGAACATTGAAACCATAATATATTCAAAAAATAATTTTTTTGTTTTTTTCATATAACCTATTGGAGAAACGAGCAGGGTGACGTACGAGAGAGAAAGGCAAACTAATCAATTCGGGAAAGAAGGGCATCAGGAATCTTATTTTCGGAACCCTTAATGTGCTTTATCACCAATTTAAATTCTTGAAGAAGAGGGGCCAGCGCAAGATCCTCTGGTTGGCTCCTTTCATCCGTTCAATAAAAACCAGTGGGTTTATGATCAGTCCAGACCTCTATGGGAAAAGAAAAATTAGTTACATAGGGTTTAAAGTGCATAAGGGTGCGGGACCAAAAGCAAGCAAGGGCTTCTTTTTTCAATTGTTGAGTATCTTCTTTCTGCCGCCAATAACTTACGACTGAAATAAGATACCGGGTGAACTCACCATCCTCATTCCTTGAAGAGGACACCACCAATTCCTACATCACTGGCATCCACAGCAATGATAAATGGTCTTTGAAAAATCTGGGGAAATTAAAATAAAATGTTAGTCAACAACACAGATTTAAGCTTATTAAAAGCTTCCTCACACTGCTGCGACCAAAAGAATTTCTGACCCTTTTCTAGGAGTTTTGTAAGAGGATGAGCAAGGTCTGAGAAATTTCTAACGTACTTTCTGTAATAGCCAATCATACCTAGAACCCTTCTCACCTCTCTGACATTACTTGGGCTTTCAAATTAATAATAGCCTCGAGGTTAGCTTGTTTCGGAGCCACCTGACCCAAACCAACCTCGTGACCCAAATAACAAACCTTAGTCTTACCAAATTCACACTTGGCTAAATTTATAACCAAACCAGCAGACCTAAGAGCCTCAAATACTTTACGCAACCTTACAAATGCGTATGCCAGTCATTGCTATACACTACCAAATCATCAATATAAATCTCTGTTCCTTCTAAACCACAAATAACCCTATTCATCAGTCTCTGAAAAGTGCATGCTGCATTTTTCATCCCGAATGGCATAACCTTGCATTCATACAAACCAAAGGGAGTGACAAATGCAGAGATTTCACGGGCTCGATCAGACAACGGAACCTGCCAATAGCCTTTCAGTAAATCCAACTTTGTAATAAAATTGGCAGATCCTATCTGGTCGAGGCAATCATCAATACGAGGCAAAGGAAAAGAATCATTCTTTGTATGGACATTTACTTTCCTATAGTCCACACACATGCGGAACTTACCGTCTGCCTTTTTAACAAGAACTATAGGAGAACTCCAGGGACTAACAAAGAAGGCTGAATGAGGTCGTGCTCCAACATATACTCAATCTCCTTAATGACTATATCCCCTTTTCACGGGATTCAACCGATAAGGACTTTGCTTAACAGGAGGAGCACTTCCCCACATCAACATCATGCTGAAGAAGATTAGTTCTACCTGGAGAATCCTTAAATAAATCTGTAAAGGAATAAATTAAATTAAGTACATCTTTTCTTTGATTAACATCCAAATGTTCCAAACCTTCCTGCAAGATTCCTAAATTTTGCAAATTTTCAAACAAAGCATCGGAAGGAACTTGATACAATAAGTCATCAGATTCTTCAGGAGGAACATCTACTACTACCGATATCGGTTCATACACAATTGCTAAGGATCAACACTTTTACAATGATATGGCTTCAGTCTGTTTTATTTATGATAAATTCTACACTTTCTACTTGAGCCTGGAGCTTCAATTTCATAATTGACCTCGGACAAACTTCCTCAATACCTTCCAGGGACCCTTATACCTTGGTTCAAGAAAATTGTCTGGGTCCATACTCAAAACCAAAACCAATTCTCCAGGTTCAAAAGAACGAGCTTTAGCTTTTCTGTCAAAATTATCCTTCATCACAGCTTGCGAATAACTCAGATTTTCCCCGTGCAAAATTCCAAGCACTGAACAACCTCTTTTTCAATCCTCTACAAATTCTCCAACTTTAACCTCTCCCCTTCGACCGACTGTAGCACTTCGCTAAAAATTTCTAGAGGACCACGAACTGTATGACCGAATACCAATTCGAAGGAGCTACACCAGTGGAAGATTTGGATGATTCCTAAGAGCAAAGAGGGCAAAGGGAAGTGCTTTATCCCACTCACTACCTTGTTCGTAACAATGTTTTTTTCAAAATGGATTTAAGGGTAAGGGTCTGGTGAAATCTCTCCATCACACCTTGACTCTCCGGGTGATAAGGTACGCTGGTAATGTGCTGAATGGCCAGTTCAGCACATTTACCTCTAAATACCTTACTCGTGAAATTTGTACCACAATCTGTCTGAATAACACGGAGACCACACCTGAAAAGAAATCCATTAATTTTTCAAAAAACAACTTTAGATGTAATACGTCTCATAGGGAATGCTTCGGGAAATCTAGAGGCTCTATCCATAATAGTTAATAAATAAACATAACCGACTTGGTTTTAGGTAAAGGACCAACGACATCTATCACCAATTCCGAGAATGGTTCACCAATGGCAGGGATAGGATGTAAAGGAGCTTTGGGAATTATTTGATTTGGTTTTCCCATAACCTGACATACCTCACATTCCTTCACATAATGCTTCACAGAAGATTTCATCCCAGGCCACCAAAAATACTTAATAATTTTCGGAAAGTTTTCCATACCCCAAAATGGCCTGAAAGAAAATTGTTGTGAGCAAGATTCATTACAGATTCACGAACTGGGACGGAACCACAATTTGTGCAATCTGAGAAGTCTTGCCCAGATCATCTGTCGAAGGACGACTAAACCTGTAAAGTAGACCCGTTGTTATACCAAACCGAGGTTTAGTCAAATCATTAATGTCTCCCAATTCAAAGTCAAATTCTTTTTTCTGGGCTTCAATAAAAGCCAATCTGTCCCAATCAGGTTTCAAATCATTAATAAAATAATACTATTACTACCACTATCTACTGACCCGACCTTTCTACATCTGCTTCTAAACTACTAAGCATTAAATCACCATCGACATCAAGTAGATCAGCAGCTCTTGCTGCGGCACGGGTTGTTACAGCTATGGGACATTCATTAATGGACAATATGGGAAATAATTCCTGACCCTCACTATTGACCATATCATTGCCCAAAATACCGTCAATCCCAGGAATGGGGAGATTATCAACAACGGCCAACTCGGTAACCTTATCACATCCAGGAAAAGACAACCTGACATCCACCAACGGAGCAGAAACAACAGTGTTCGGGAACCCTCCCAGAACGACATAATTCCCTGAATACTCTTTACAACCTTTTAAGGTATCCTCAACACAAGAGACCGAGCTGAACCAGTGTCCCTCAAGAACTTTACTTTGATAATCTTAGATCCAAGAACAATTTTACTGGCCATACATATTTGTCAAAATTGAGTCACAACTGTTTTTTATTAGAAGTGCACTACTACTATTATCTACCTTACTACTCAACTACAGATTTTTCCACTTGATTATCACAAGAAACTGGACCTCTCAGAAATTAATGAAACTGCATTTGGCCGTTTCTCTCAAGATATCGTCTACGGGCATTGCACTGGTTTCTGGAAATGACCTGGCTTGTCACACCAACAGTTACTCTACGTCCAGTACTTCTGTTACCATTATTATTATTGTACCTATTGATTATTACGTCCAGTACCTCTGTTAACAAAGACACGAGGGGGAGGAGACCCTCCTGAGACTCTACCAACATTCCTACCATCTGAAAAGGAATTATCATTATTAATCTTAGGAATATTAGGAGTCAACGAAGGTGGTTCTCCCCTCCTTCCACTACTGTGGGCACGGGAAGAGGGATCATTTAAAACCCTGTACCCAAAGTTACCATTGCCAGAGCGATGGGTCAACACATATTCATCTGCCAACTGAGCGGCACTACTCAACTTCATAGCTTTGACCTCCTCAAGATGGACCCTCAACTCTTTGCTACATGCCTTTTTGAACTCTTCAAGGAGCAACAATTCCCGCAACGCAGCAAAAGACACCACTTGTCGGCTCTTCAGCCAGTCGTCAAATTGTTCCTCCTTGACCCGAGCAAATTCTACAAAAGACTGTGAAGGATGTGATTATAATTCCTAATTTGAGGCGATAGGCCTCGGGAACCAGATCATAGGATTTTAATACCAGCGCTTTGACCTTATGATAGTCCTGGCAATTCCCTCCTCCAAGGCATTGTACACCCGGATAGCCTTGCCCACCAGCCCTACATTGTATTAAAACAGTCCACATTTCAGAGGGCCAAGACAACCGGGCGGCAACACGCTCAAAGGCTTTGAAAAATTCAGGGACATTGTTTTCATCAAAGACTGGCACCAATTTTAGTGCTGCACCTAAATTAAACCGTTCCTGGAACATACCTTTAGGGGAACTGACCAAATTGGCCCCCTGTAACCTAGCCATCTCTATATTCAACTTCACCATCTCTAACTCGTGACGCCTTACCCGCTCGTTCTCCTCAAATTCTATTTTCTTTAATTCAATTCGTTTACAAATTAATTTATATTCTACCTCCTCCTTAGATTCACCCGAAGTATGAACAGAAGCTAGGGGTTCAACTGGCAAAGAATTAAGGGGGGGCAAAAATGGGTTATTAGACACATTAACCTTAGGTATATTCGAGGGACCTTCATAAATAATACCTGTACGAGGAGGATCCTCAAAACAGTCAAACCAGCTCTCACGCTCAACCTATCCTCTTCCAAATCATCATTAATACTATCTTCACCATCACTATCTACTTCACTTTCACTCACCAAATGTTCGGCCTCAGCTAAATCCTGGGCAATCTTACCCTTCACAGCCTCCAATATACTCTCTTAGTGCCCGCCGACTTCAGCGGAACACCCAACCACTGTGCACAAGCAACTAAATGTTTCCTATTTAAAACAGGCAAGTACTTTAGGCAGTCAGCAGACCCCAAAAATTCAGCCGGGTCAAAGTTAAACTCTTCCATCTTTTCCAAAAATTAATAACTCAGGGAGAAAGGCAATACTACAAAATAAATATTGAAGAGATCACCCAAGTGTCGCTCCACAGACCAAAATACCAGATACCCCTGAGTACATCAATCCTGTCACGGTCGCCAATTGTTACGACCCTTGTTGGGCCGTGGTGCAGGTTTGTCTGCACTAAAGGATGTATACTCAGTGTTGTTACAGAGTATCCAGCAAAAGATGGTCATGGAGACGAAAACACTCAGGAAAACTCAACAATATTTTATTAACAAAGAAAAATAATCAAAGTCAACCTTGTGACTGCCAATGGACAAACTCTCCAGCCTTAAATTAATCCCTTAGGATTCCTAACTACTAAAACTAAGCCCTAAACAGAGATATTAGAGAGAAACACATAAATGCAAATACATCAAAATATACAATATAACTGGCCAGATCAAAAATTAATAAAATAACCAATACCTATAACTAAATAGAATGGGAAGGAAGGCGAAGAGTAACAGGGAGAAAACACTTAACCTCCTACCTATGTTTATAATCTAAATTTATTATATAAACAAATATAAAAGCCACGAGGCTGTTAATATCATAATTTATAATTGTAATCAAACAAACAAAAGGGCAAATCCCAAACTGTCTCAACAGTTCATTATAAGAGAACTATATATAAAAATAATAATGAATAACAACAACAAAAAAATATCTCCTCACACTCAGAAGGGGAGTCCGTGATCCAGGACTCATAATAAAGGTCTTGCCTTACGGTAGGCCGTGATCCAAATAATTTCAGAACTCTGCTGACAGGGGAGTACAGAAACACCAGGAAGGAGGAGTCCAGAGGTCCTGCACGACCATACAAAAAGGAACGCTTACCTGGGATCTGTCTCCCTACTTGACTTCTGATGGGCATCAAGGCCCCCCACAGCTGCAATAACCAAGGCGTCCTGGAAAAGCAAAATGCTTCTAACACCTCAGGAAAACTCTTCCACTGAGGTGGCAGTGAGATAAGTCCGCAGGTGGCACAAATCACCCGCAATACAAGCAGGACGCAACACCGCAGGTGGCCAGAAGCGTACCTGCGAAGGACAGCACTCAAAGTACAGCGTACACAACACCGCAGGTGGCCAGAGTGTACCTGCGAAGGGGCGGCTCAAGTACTCCCAAAAAGCGTCGATAAAATATATTAAGAGCAGCAGCTGCAGAGCAAAAAAAGGACAGCCTCTGTAGATAGCCCGAACTGTCTGCCCAAACACTCGCTCTGTCTCTTCTCACCTCCTTCACACCGAGGACTCCAGTCACGTACCCAAACGTAAACAAAAAGATACGAGTGTTAAAAGGGTAATTCAAAAACTTTAACGAGCGGGGAGGAGGCGCAAAATCACCACACTACAACTTAACTTTCGTAATATATATACTATACAAATTTCCTTAAAAATAAATACTTATACTAAATGCCATTAATATTAAATGTTAAGAAAATCACAAGGTTGACTAAAAACTGAAAAATTACGTTAACATCTGATAATTAACATATTTTTGTTGGTTTGTTCATTATGACAATTATCAGTGGAGAGGTTCCAGAGTTCATAAAGGTGTACTGCTTTGCTTGTATTTAAATTTGTATGTCATTGTTGCCAGAGGTATAGCCTTCGTTACGTATAGCCAATCATCCATCGAGAAAGAGGGAAGAAATGCTGTCATAAGTTACGTAACGAGTGCGTTCGAAACCTTTTCCCAGAGTAAGTTGGCCCGTCTTCAAAAAAAGTCACTTTTACATTATAAGTACCAAATTTATTCAACCTACGTAATGCAGAATACAGTCAAAATTTATGTGTAGATATAATATGTATTCTGAATGAGCGTTATATTTATGAAATGCATAGATAAAAAGTTATTGCGAAAAAACCGTGTTACAGAGGCCCTGAATCTCATAGTAGAATTATCAGCTGTCTACTTATGCAAGGAGATATTCTACGCAGAAACATTTTGCGTCCGGAAAAAAACAAGACAGTTCCTCTGTTCTTTAAATAAAAATGTCTTGTTTTTCTCTGTGGATGTTTGTTTATATGGTGATTTTACGTTGCATGGAAACAGTGGTTATTCAGCAACGGGACCAAAGGCTTTACGTGACTTCCAAACCACATCGAGAGTGAACTTCTATCACCAGAAATACTACACATCTCAATGGAATGTCCGAGAATCGAACTCGCGGGCACCGAGGTGGTAGGCCAAGATCAAACCCACCACGCCACTGAGGCGGCTTTTCTCTGTGATTTTTTTTGGAAAAAGCGTTCTCAAATGAAAAGGAATTCGTAAGGACCATTTTGTCTCCAGCAACGCATAAGACGGAAAATGAACATTCTTAAAAGACATCCCTGAATTATCAATCCAATTCTTGGTCATGCTTGCGAGCTTGTTTTTTCGTCGAGTGATAATATTATATATTCATGTCGACGGCATTTCAGACAGCCAATTCTATGCTTTCACAATAATCAGCTTGGTCCTGACGCACATAAACAGTGGACCCGAATAGATGAAAGAGTCATTTACTGTTGATGCTAGGCCTACTCATATCGTGAGCTTCACGTAAATCTCACAGGTGGTCCCCATCACATGATCTTGTTCCTTCTCTAGTAGGTGCATTTTTAGTTTTCTATAAAAGAAAACTATTGAGATGGCTTTGTCTGTCCGCCCGCTCCTCAGAACTTACGAACTACTGAGGCTGGAAGGCTGCAAATTGGTATGTTGATCATCCACCCTCCAATCATCATGCATGCGAAATTGCAGCCCTCTAGTCTCAGCACTTTTTTTTATTTTATTCAAGGTTGAATTTAGCCATAATCATACGTCTGCCAACGCTACTGGACAGATCACCGCTGGGCAGCGGCTGCACGTTCCATTGGTCGCTGCTCATACAGTATTATACGTTGTCCAGAAACCTCGACTGTACCATAATAAAAAAAACACTTAATAAAAAATCAAAATAGAAACTGATAAAAATAAAAAGTGAAAATGTTGGATACGTTTTAACTCTGACACTGAAATTGGTATATGGAATTGTAGCCAACGGCAAAAGATATAGAGTTTGTGTACGTCGGGATATTGATCTCCGTATGATAATATACAGTGACCAGCAAATCTTTTCCAGGTCACTGGAGTTTTCAGTTTGGCTCCGCTGTCAATGATATTATTTTCAACTTCACAACTTTCCTAATAAAGCCATAAGAATTAGTCTCTCGATGTTGGGTATTGGAAAAGTTCTCGAAAATATATTTCTTCTTGTTTCGTATTTCTATATCATTTGAAATTAGACACTGTTAATCTGAAAGGTATATTTAAGAGGAACGTGTATTGTCGTTTTTTTATTATTATTATTAGATTAGGCTTCTGAGAAAACAGTGACTAAATGATAATGCTATATGGTTATCAGCGGTTTGTGTCTAAGCCAGTTTTAAGTATTTGGAATTTAAGTTTCGTATTTTGTTCGTCACACTCAGTGTCAGTTTAATGTTAAACAGTCTACAGTTAATCCCGTGTCTGCCGATCGCACACCAAAATAAATAACTACCACTCCTATTATAGGAAGAAATATCCGTTTAAATACAACACGGCGTGATCTGACCTCCAACTTACTCACTACGCATAAGTTGTAAATATTATATTGCTAAATGAACGTCAATTAAAATGTGCTAAAATCTACGGTCAAATAGATCCTTGTTTCACCAACGAAAATTAAAATAAATACACTATATTTTTATTAGCAAGAATTTTTCTCTACTGTTTAACATGCACAGTATTAATTTTTTACATTTTCATTCTAATAAATAAATCATAAACATACTATCCTGAAATTCCTGTATCTTTAACTGAACGTGAAACATCTTTTTCAGACCTTTACTACCCGCAACAAAAACAACAACAACAACAACAACAGAGTAGTTTGCAGGTGTACACCCCCTATAAGCGAAAGGTTTTAGCGTTACAAAAATGCTGCTACTGAGCACGAACTCTTTGCCATCTAGGACACTGTCAAGAGGATAGTAGGTCAGGATAATAAAGATAATAAGTGGGAGATTATGAGCTGCAAAGTGGATGACTTGGGGAACGCTCTGCCTAAGGCAATGACGCAATCAGCACGCCCCATTCTGGTATCATTAACTCGTCAAGTGCCATTTGCAACAGCTGTTTCCAGTGATAGTGGGTACTTTGGTAATTTGGGCAGGATAAAAGGATGACCTAATGTTCAATAAATGTATTACATATTGTGCTATCATCGCTGTAGTGTTTCTTTCATGCCAGTGTTGTCGAGACAGAAGGATCTCACTTATGAGGACACGTGAGGTTCTCTAGGTCGTTTGCTCTTCAAACGGTCCAGAGAGAGAGAGAGAGAGAGAGAGAGAGAGAGAGAGAGAGAGAGAGAGAGAGAGGGGCTATTCCTCTTCTTTCGTACTGGTGGTCTGAGACTATTCGCTTCCAGAATTGAAACAGAGGAATGTTTTCAATATTTTAAAGGGTATACATTGTTCCCAAAGTTATCACAGCTATAGAAAAAAATAAAACAATGTTGCAAGCCGAAAACTGATCAAAAATTTATCTCTGGAAATGTTTTGACTTCACTATCCTAACTAATGTTGTACACAAAAATATTTTGATCTATTTTCTTACTATAAAAAGGATTGAATAAAATTCAGTTTGTTTCTGATGATTAGCTTGTTACTATTTTATATAACAGATTTTATACCTCAAGATGGCCAGCCCTATGAGGTCTGGTAAAACTATTTTAATATCAATATTAATAATAATATATCTCAAGATGATTGGATGACAACCCATTTCTAAAAAATATTTATATGCTGACTTGGGTGCCATTTTTTATGACACTGGCATAAGATAGCTATATATTTTTTAATTTTCTGAAAAGAAAACTATTGTGTCGGCTTTGTCTGTCCGTCTGCACATTATGCCGTCCGCACTTTTTCTGCCAGCCCTCAGATCATAAAAACTGCTGAGGCTAGAGGGCTGGAAATAGGCATGTTAATCATCCACCCTCCAAACATCACACATACAAAATTGCATCCCTCTAGCCTCAGTAGTTTTTATTTTATTCAAGGTTAACGTTAACCATAATCGTGCGTCTGGAAACGATACAGGCCAGGCCACCAACAGGTCGTGGTTAAAGGTGCAAGGCTCATCTTTTACTTGTGTTATGTTATCTGTATTTCCAGCACTAGAATACAATTAATTTATGACTACTGCTGCATCTCACGCCTGAGATAATGATTAATTATAGCTCCCGGGTGAAGCCACTGAAGCGTGATAATGGAACAGAGATAGATGATATATATCTGCGTATCTCATGGTCGTCATCCTTACGGTATCTTCACGCCAGTCAGATTAATGCAAAGTCAAGCTCTGCTGCAATTCCGTTGAAGAATGACAGTACAAATATATAGAGTAAATTTTTACAAATCATAATCAGATATCTGTTTCCCTTGCGCGAATATGAATTCTGTGGTGTCAAGTGAGGTGGAAAGGCCACCAATATTCGGTTCAGAGCGACTTATCAATTAAACTCGACCATTTCAGACTATATATTGATACCATGGTGAAAAAAAATGAAAACACATTTTTTTTACTAATCAACTATTTTATGTACATGGCTTTTGTTATAGATGCATAATCACAGGTAACTTCAATTTTGATATTTCCTTGAGTAAGGCCGTTGCCATACATAAAATAAAATCAATTTACTTATGACACCTTATGAGGTAAAAAAAAAATGAAAATTATTTTTTTTATAGTCACCTGTTTTATGTAATTGGATTTTGTTTATTGATGCATGTCCACCCAGTCACATTATCTTGATTATTTCCTGGAGTAGCCGTTTCGTACAAAATAAAATGGGCGTTTGATTATGACACCTTATTGGTAAGTCATTCTGGCAAAGCTAAACTTGACACCACATCCAATGGGGACACAAGACATCGAGTCCTTCTCCTTCAGAACGAATATCATACCTCCTCTGGATGTGAGGACAATGATCGCGCGGTTCACAGAGCTTTGTCCTCAGGGCAAAAGGGCAGGATTTATGGCTTCACATTTTTGCCTGATGGGGGTCCTGGAAACGGTGTCTCGTCAGCCGAAGGTCTGGGAGAACCTCGGCGATAATGGTCAGTATATCGTGACTCCTCCGTTTTCGTTACTCGGGGTGTAAGCCTACAAACTACTTTGCTGTTGTGTTAGAAATAATTGCTCTGTGCTGTTTTAACGTGCATATTATACATTTTTGTTTTTTTTTACATTTTCATCCTAATAAAATAAATCATAAATATCCTATCCTAAAATTCCGTATCTGTTTTAGGGCTTTTCCATAGGGCTTTCCTACCCCCATGGAAAAAGCCTAAAAAAGGTCTGAAGAAGGTGTTTCGCGTTGAATTAAAGATACAGGAATTTCAGGATAGAATATTTACCATTTAGTTATCAGGATGAAAATGTTTAAAAAAAACAAAAAAAAAATAATGAGCATGTTAAAACAGTACAGAAAAATTATTTATAATGAAAATTGAGGCGTACTTATTTTAATTTTCGTTGGTGAAACAAAGCTCTATTTGACCGTGGATTTAAGCACGCGCCCTTGAGTAAGCTGGAGATCGGATCACGCCGTTGATTATTTTACCACACCCCTGATTAATGATATCTTACAGTATTATTTGTCTTTTGTCAATAAATTCTTCGTGTCTAAATCATTACCCACGTCTTGTCATTATTTCAGCACAGCGTATAATACTTGCGTCATTATTACGGTACAGCGTAAAAAATACTTGCATCATTATACGGTACAATGTTAGAAACACTTGCGTTAAAACTTCATGTATCGCATTAGTCTTCATGAATGTCGCAAGTAAGACTCGAGTTAAAAAAACTATGAAAAGCTTGCAGAAACCTTTTCTAGAATTCCTCCTCGCAGAAAACAGTAAAAAGAAGAAAAAAAACAAAAAAAAATAAATAAATAAATAAATTGAAAAATAAGATTGTTCGTTCTAATAATATTCTGTGTGTGTGTGAATACTAACTGTCTGGACTGAGACCGGGTGTAAAAAAAAAAAAAAAAAAAAAAAAAAAAACAGGAACATACATGAAAGTGGAGCCGTTTTCCCTTTACTCCCACCCTATTCCACTTTCCCCCCCTCCCCTCCCCTATGTTTTTTCCAGTTCAGTTTCATTATTTGCTTTTTGTTGTTCTTTCCTTCTGCTAGTGTCCTCATTCGTTATTCAATACGCAGTGTGAAGAGTTCGATTGATTCTACGAAGGTAAAGTTGGTCATAGATATACAAATGGGTCCACTGATACTTCAAGATATCTTCAAATACTTGGAATATGAACAATTATTATTATTTTATTATTTTTTATTATTTATTATTATTATTATTATTATTATTATTATTATTGTTGTTGTTGTGTTTTGTTGTTGTTGTTGCGTTGCTTGTTGTATTGTGGAAACATACCTTCTTTCAAACATGTTTTGTAGAATATAACGCAATTATATTCAATAATGTATATTATTTATTGTTATTATTATTATTATTATGCTGAGAAGTTCACAATAGCGTGGAAATCAAATCTGTGTAGATTATTATATTATTATTATTATTATTATTATTATTATTATTATTATTTATTTTTTTTTTTCTATTTTGTATTTTTTTTTTTTTTGCTCTATCACAGTCCTCCAATTCGATGGGTGGTATTTACAGTGTGGGGGTTTCGGGGTTGCATCCTGCCTCCTTAGGAGTCCATCATTTTCTTTTCTTACTATGTGCGCCGTTTCTAGGATCACAATTCTGCATGAGTCCTGGAGCTACTTCAGCCTCTAGTTTTTCTAGATTCCTTTTCAGGGATCCTTGGGATCGTGCTAGTGTTCCTATGATTAGGGGTACGATTTCCACTGGCATATCCCATATCCTTCTTATTTTATTTTCAGATTTTGACACTTGTCCATTTTTTTCCTCTCTTTCTCTCCCCCCCAAACTCTGGCGTCCCATGGTATTGCGACATCAATGAGTGATACTTTCTTCTTGATTTTGTCAATCAACGTCACGTCGGGTCTATTTTGCAGTATCACCCTATCTGTTCTGATACCATAGTCCCAGAGGATCTTTGCCTGATCGTTTTCTATCACTCCTTCAGGTTGGTGCTCGTACCCACTTATACTGCAAGGTAGCTGATGTTTCTTGCACAGCTCCCAGTGGAGGGCTTTTGCTACTGAATCAGCCCTCTTTTTGTACTGGTTCTGTGCCAAGTGCCCGGACATTCGCTGCTATGTGGTTTATGGTTTCATTTTTCGTATTGCACTTCCGACATATGGTAGAGATGTTATTTCCCCGTGTATCGTTCTTTGAAACATGTCTGGTTCTTAGGGCCTGATCTTGTGCCACTGTTGTCATTCCTCAGTTTTCCTTCTTTAGCTCTCCCCTCTGTAGCCATTGCACAGTCATGCTGGCAAGTCTTTAGTCTGTCTCATGGATTGTCGTGCATTGGTTTGTTGTGCCAGTCCTCTGTTTCCCCTGTTTGTCATTCTCCTGTCTCTGTATATTTCTGGGGTCTTTGTATACTTCATTAGTCCATCTTCCCATGCACTCTTTGGCCACTGTCTTCACTGGTTTTCAGATATTGCCCAGTGCGTTCTCGATGTTGACGTAGTCCTCTATGCTTAGAGTCCTCTCCCTCCTTCCTTTCTTTGTTATGTATAGTCTGTCCGTATTTGCTCTTGGGTGTAGTGCTTTTGTATTGTCATATGTTCCTGTTTTTTTTTTATCTATCTGCGGAGTTCTGCCTTCGTCCATTCCACTATTACTGCGCTGTATCTGAATTAACTGGTACTTGCCCATGTGTTATGGCTTTTATCATATTTCCGGCGTTGAGTTTTGACTTGAGTATCGCCTTGAGTCTCTGCATATACTTTCCTGATCGTGTCCTTCATCTTGTGTTTTATATCCCCTCCCTCCATTATTCCCAGTATTTGTATCCAGTCTCATTTATGTGTTGATGTTGCTCCCATCTGGTAGCTTTATCCCTTCAGGTTTCTTGTTACTTTGCCCCTTTTGTATGTGACTAAGGCGCATTTTTTTCTATTCCAAACTCCATCTGAGTCCCCAGATACAATCCTTACAGTCTGGGATGTTCTCTTTACCATACAGCTTGATGTCGTCCATGAACATCAGATGGTTAATTCTGTTGCCTCTTTATTTTCTTGAGTTGGTACCCGGCATCCATCTTCTGTAGTGACTTTTGTCAGGGAATCGTGGCTACTACGAAGAGTAGTGGGGACGCGAGTCTCCTGGAAGATCCCTCTCCTGAATTAACCTCTGCTCAGTCTTATTCCAGAGCTTGTAAGTATTGTATTCCAGTTGCGCATTGTATTTTTGAGGGAAGCTGATGGGTGTTTTTCCTCTGACCCCATATATTTTCAGCATTCTATTAGCCATGTGTTTGGTGGTCATGTCGAAGGTTTTATTATTGTCTATCCATGCCATGCTAGGTTTGGTTTTCCTTCTCCTACTGTTCTTCCATTACCATTTTGTCTATCAGGAGCTGGTCTTTTGTGCCCCTACACTTCCTTCTGCAGCCTTTCTGTTGGTGGGGATGGTGTTTGTCTCCTCTAGTAGTTGTATAGCCTTTCACTGATGATACTGTTTAGTAACTTCCACATATTGGAGGTAGGCAGGTGATAGGCCTGTAGTTACTGGCTAATATTCCCTTACTCTTGTCTTTTTGTACTAAGGATGTCCTTCTGGGTCATCCATTTGGTGCATGGTGATTTGAGATACAATGCTGGAGTTGTTCTGCTATTCTACGGGTGTAGGGCCTTGAAGTTTTTGAGCCAGTATCCATGGACTTCATCGGGACCTGGGGCTTTTCAGTTTGGCATTTTTCTTTAGTTGGTGTCTGACTGTGGTCTGTCGTGATCTCTGTGAATCTTTGTTTTTTATTCTCCCTGTTTCTTCTTCCTTGACTTCCTGGAGCCATGTTGCATGTTTGTTGTGTGATACCGATTGCTCCATAGTTTTCCAGAGTCTCTTACTTGGTTTCGGCTTCAGGGATTTCTTGGTGGTTGTCTTCACCCCTCTTAGTTGGCTGTAAAGTCTTTTCTGGTTAGTTCCGAATAGTTTGTTTTTCTGTTGGTATCCCCTTATTCCTGTTCATGTACCGCTGGATCTTATGTGCTTGCCCTCAAGCCTCTGTTTTACATCTTCTATTGTGTTGTTTAGTCCCCTCTCTTGTACTTTGTATTTTCTCGTTGAGTTCCTCCCTTGTTCTTCTTGTCTTAGCCTTTTTTCTGCCATCTCTTTCAGTTTACTCAAGTCAGATCTCATCACCATGATTTGCTTTCCAGGCGCCCTTTTCCCAAGGAGGTGCTGTTTTTGGTTTCTGTTGGGTTGGTTGTGCTGGTGGTGTTGGTGTTCGTATCCCCATCAGTTCTGCTACTAATCTTGCTCTGCAGATACCAAGTTATTTGTTTCGTGATACTGGGGTGGGTGTATTATGCCATTATTTCATTGACCTCACTTGTTTTTTCTCTTAATTTTCTTGGTGTTGTAGGCTTCATGGAGGGGATCTTTGTTCTCTCTGTATCTGGCTCCATCCAATTGTCTAATCTTTTCCTACCAATTCTGTCCTCTCTGTTACTTCGTCGGTGTTTCTTCGTGTCGTTGTTTTGATACCTCATCATCCCCTCGTCTTCTGTGGCACCGTCTCTCAGTCGTCTTCGTGTAATTCGTTTGTCGTGTGACATTTCCCTTTCCAGTTCTTCTCTTTCTGTTGGGGAGAGCCAGTTCTTTTTCTTTATGTTTCTTACTTGGTTTTTCTGCCAGCCTTTGTTCTGTTTGGGGGGTGTTATTCTCTCATTCCAGATGTTGAATAACCTTCTTCTATATCCTCTCTCCGTCCGGGTTGCTTCTGATGTAGCATCTCCATATTCCTTATTTTCTTCTCTTGTCCTTTTCTTCCTATTATTATTATTATTATTATTATTATTATTATTATTATTATTATTATTATTATTATTATTTATTATTCAACTATCTCTAAAGGATTTCGATACAAAACTTAATTCCATCGAAAAGAATTTCAAATGTTCCCGTTCATATCAAAAGTCTTTCATGGGTTTTAAATATTCTACGAGAGAGAGAGAGAGAGAGAGAGAGAAGAGAGAAGAGAGAGAGAGAGAGAGAGAGAGAGAGAGAGAGGCGTTGCTGCATCAGAAAATCCGCTGGAAATATGAGGTAAAAAAACCGTAAACTTCCAATCGTATATAAAACAAAAACAACTCAGTTGTTGAAAAAAAAATAAAAAAAATGTTAATGTCATTTTTGTCTTACTGTACATAAATAAACAAGTGCAGTGCAGTGGCTATTTTCTCAAAGTTGCAACACCAGATGCTTCCAAGTGATCTTAACAAATATATATAAAATTATACTTCTCATACATTTAAGTTCTATTTTTTAGTATGCGTTCTGTTGTGAATTCAACCAAGGACTGAAGCAACAGTAATAAAGAATAAATAAAAAATAAAAAGCTTTCTACACTAGTTCACTCGACTAACGCTGCTATTTTCAAACATATCCCATCATATACCTCGCCCGATGTATGCAAAATTTTTTCGAAATTTTTATTTTTATATTATTTCTTTCATGTCTTCATCCGAAAGTCAGTTCCACGCGCCAAGGTCTAAAGAATACGTATTTTTTTAGACCTTGCCACGCGCATTCTGTAAAAACACATGCTTAACGCGAGAAGAACGTGAAAAGCAATATAAGCACAATTCTTATCATTTATTTCGTCAGTTCCTCTCTTTCTCTTCATTTGATGCATTTTATACGTAGACGAGGGTAATATGTAACACGTAGTCAGAAGACATTATATAGTTATAAAAAAAAAACTCTGTTTATCATAGATATCCTCCGTGACTGTCTATAGTAAAGTATTTGTAGACTGAGTTTTACCAGCCGCATTATGTAATCAATTTTACCTTTTTGTCGTTTTGTTTGTTTGTTTGTCTGTCTGTATGGTGTTTTACGTTGCATGGAACCAGTATGGTTTTATTCCGCAACGGGACCAACGCTTTTACATGACTTCCAAACCACGCCGAGAGTGAAACTTCTATCACCAGAAATTTACACATCTCTCACTCCTCAATGGAATACCCGAGAATCGAACTCGCACGAGGCGCTTTAATACTTTTTCCGTGAATTCGTTTGTGAATCAGAAACACCTGTTTTCCTTGCATCTACAACATAAAAAAATCCAGGCAGAAAATTCTTGCAATAATGCAATTCGTTGAAGAGATGCATAGTAATTTTCCTGGATAACCGTTCACCCAGCCAAACATATAAAGTCATTCATTCAACTGAAATTCGTTCATATCATGACAATATTGTTCGGCCCGAAATACGAAGCATGGGAGCGTCCATAGCGCTTTTTAATTTTATTTTCTATTTTTATTTTACTTATTATTTTTTCGATGTAGTGAACTTGTCCATTTTGAGGGCAACAGGATTACGAAGCCGGGGACGTGAATGCATTTTGATTTCGGGGAAGTCCTCCATATAGGAAAATATTCCCAGATATTCTTCCAAAAAAAAACCCACGGGAATGTACGGAGCGTAGAGCGGCATGCAAGCACGGGACTGGGTTATTAGCTCGGTGAAAGCAACAACGCAAATGCAGGTGCTTGAATGCTTGTCCCGAAATGTAGCCGAGTACTGGGACCTTCCCTGAAAAAAGGCCGGGGACGCCATATCTTAAAAATTAACCATAGAATCTTCTTAAAAAATAATATCATTACATTCTCCAAACACACAATAATGAATCAGAACTAGCTAACTTGACCAACCTAAACCTAACCTAACCCAGGGGCTTGGCGCAAAAAAAAGGGGGGGGTGGGGGGGGACTAGTAGAATGTTCTACAAATTTACATCTCGGGAAATTTACGTCAAGACTCTGAAACAAACAATTCCTAGTAAATCCTCCCTTTGTTTTTCCTATGCAGATCGTAATCTGGTCATTTAATATGGATTTAGTCAACGTACAATGTTCATTGTGGAACGTGATGATACTTTCAAACACGACTTCGATTTTATTTACATATGTGAGGTATTAAATATTGATAATGGTCTGTCACAATATTTTTGGGAAAATGTATTTAATCATGAACGTATATTTTGTCCACATTAATTTGGTGTTTAGATTTCGCCTCACAAAACCTTTTTTTTTCTTTTTTTTTTTTTTTCTTTTACAGAAAGGATATGAACGAGGATATTCTCATATAACAATTGAGAGAAATACAAATATGTCTTACAGGCAATTTCTTTTTACTTTATCCAAATGAAACCTCCTCTAACGCTATCCCGAACAAAGAAAGTGTATTAAATGGCTTTTGGGAGCGTATTATAGCTCCACATGACAATTCCACAGCTGTCAACAGACACACACACACACAACGAAGAGACAGCCAACAAACGAACAGTCAGACAGAAAAAAGACGTTAAAAGGTATTGTGCCAACGCAGGTATATTCGCTAAAAATGCTGCATCAGTCCAACATAAATCCAACTTTGGTGTCCACTACCTTTTCCTTTGTCCCGCATTTCAATTCCCCTTTTATAATCCACGAGATAATCCCTTCCTTTAACTTCCTCATATTTATACGAAAGATATTTCAGCGTCAGCCATATTAGCACCTTTGCAAAACTCACATAATGTTCTTATGTTTTAGTGCTATAATCTTCCCTGTTTGGTCTAAATCGGGTAAAACTATTGATATAAGTAAGTAAATATTTTTCCGTATTGTATGTCAATGCAGTGTGGAATAAAGCGATTACTTGTTTTAAAATAAAACCATAAACGGATAACCATACCAAATGCGTGCATTGATCAATGGATAAAAAAAATGATTTCACGAACAGGAATCATACGAGGTCAAGTGATCACCGCATCCTTTCAGATCACGTTATTGATAACTGTGATAAGGAGTTTAAATAGGGAAGAGTTCAATTATCCGCGAGCGATATCTATGAATTGAACAGAAGGAGAAATAAAAGAACTTTGAAATTGAAAGTAAAATAAAAAAAAACAGAGGATTCAGAAACTTACCGGTTTCCAAGGGCATTGGTCCGTCCCAATCGTTTTCTTTTACTCGTCCCGTCTTGGCTTCCTCCCAGAAAACACGTGTGAGCTATTTGGAAAGTAAATTTCTTAATGATTTGTTGTAAACGGCATAATAAAGTTGATTTACAAATGTCATTTTTACAGTGTCATTGAGTATTTAAACCTATTTATCTATCAACTATATATATATATATATATATATATATATATATATATATATATAGATATATATATATATATATATTTTTTTTATAATCATGATATATATATATATATATATATATATATATATATCTATATATATATATATATTATATATATAATCACATTACCACAGGTGGAAAATAAGAGACGGGGTGGGGTTTTTACTAGTCCTGAGCGGTTTCTAATCTTTAAAATAATAATAATAATAATAATAATAATAATAATATAATAATAACAATAATAATAATATAATAATAATAATAATAATCAAAATAATAAAATCAGCAAAGATCCTCTGGGACTATTGTATCAGAACAGAGAGGGTGATACGTGCAAATAGACCAGACGTGACGTTGATTGACAAAGTCAAGAAGAAAGTACACTCATTGATGTCGCAATACCATGGGACACCAGAGTTGAGGAGAAAGAGAAGGAAAAAATGGATAAGTATCAAAGATCTGAAAATAGAAATAAGAAGGATATGGGGATATGCCAGTGGAAATTGTACCAATAATCATCGGAGCACAAGGCCAGATCCAAGAACCCTGGAAGGAATTTAGAAAAAGTTAGAGCTGAAGTAGCTCCAGGACTCATGCAGAAGAGAGTATCCCTAGAAAACGGCACACAAATAGTAAGAAAAGTGATGGACTCCTAAGGCGGGGCAGAATGCAACCCGGAACCCCACACTATAAATACCACCCCAGTCGAATTGGAGGACTGTGATAGAGCAAAAAAAAAAAAAAAAAAAAAAAAAAACAAAAAAAAAAAAAAAAAAAAAAAAAAAATAATAATAATAATAATCACTACAAGGTGGAATTTATATGGCTTCAAAATGTTTCAAAATGAGCACACACTCCAAAAAAAAGAAAAAAAAAGAAAAAAAAAAATGAATCTAAATGACGCCACTATCCCACGCATCGCTTAAAATGATCTATCCTACCAACCTGCTGAGCTAGGATGAAAGAAATATAACATAGTAAACGATATTCCATGAAGAATATTAATCAAGTATTAATAATAATTTCGCCAAGCAAAATTGGTATACTACTTCGCCCCCCGGCATATTTTCCAGACCTTTATGGCAAATACATCACGAGGGGACTGTCCGCTCTTCAAATCACGGTTTTTTTTTAATTACATTCGCTTACTGATTATTTCGCCGTTTAATTCATCCAGGTCTCTTTTTAATCTCTGGAAAAACAATGACCTTCCAATATGAATTTTTAGGGAATTTTGAGAAAAGGCCCAACAGAGGGTTCGTTTCATGCATACCTCATGATTTCTTTCATTATGCCTTTTTCATAAATGTATTTTACTATGGACTTACGTTTTTATGTGCATGTTGATTATTGTGTGCTTTAATGTATATGGGGGGGAAATATATATATATATATATATATATATATATATATATTATATATATATATATATATATATATATATATATATATATATAGTATATCCTATAATATAAAAAGTGAACGCTCTCTGCTTGTATTCTGTATGTCGTTTGCTATAGAAATCCGAACTTGCTCGACCGATCTAGACAAAATTTGGCACGGGGTGGCCATCACCTGACCCAAACTTAAATATAGGTAGGTTTCAAAACCGTACCCCCTTCCCCATCTCCAACGCCCCTTCCTAGTAACTATGTGGTAAATAAACTCTATGGGTTTTACACACCCTAGTTCGTGTACTTGAGACCATAAGCAAATATATCATAGTGATACTTGGATAAAAGGGACAGTCACCTCAGAATACCTGGATAAAAGGGACAGTCACAGTATTACCTGGATAAAGGGACAGTCACAAAAAGTAATACTGCATAAAAGGTGACAAACAACACAGCAATACCTGGTTAAAGGAGTCAGGACAGCATCGTGATGAATATATTTGATCATTATAAAAAAACTCTTTCCAATAACATACAATATGTGAAACCCTCCAACACCAATTGTGTCTAAAACCCCATAATAGACGACTTAACGTCGATGTAAGACGAATACATTTTAATGCTAAACCATGAAAACGAAACCCTAATGTCATGTAAGACGAATAGATTTAAGTATATGAGTACCAGGATAAAAGCCAAAGAAAATGATAGGAAATATACTTCCGCACTATAAATGTTTTAAACTTTTTAGCAAAGTAAAAAAAAAATCGTTACATTATGAGAGGTTCCGGAACTGCAGAACTTTCGGAAATTTACTGCTTCTCAGTTACGGAGATTATGTGGATTATTCTCCAGAATTAGTTCAATTTTTCTTCCTTTTTTTATTTATTTTTCTTCCCCCGACGTTTTTTAAGTATGTTACAAGCGCATACTTCTTTACATTAACCAGAGGTTAAAGCTAAAGCTCAAGTTTCTAAAGAGGGTGAGAGAGAGAGAGAGAGAGAGAGAGAGAGAGAGAGAGAGAGAGAGAGAGAGAGAGAGAGAGAGTTTTTCTAAGTATGGTAACGAAGATGCATACTTATTCTTACATTAAACAGAGATATAGCTAAAACTCGAGTTTCTAAAGGGGAGGAGAGAGAGGAGAGAGAGAGAGAGAGAGAGAGAGAGAGAGAGAGAGATGGTGCGTGCGACTGGTGAATGGCAAATAAAAGCTATAACGTAACAGTAATAAAAATGCCTAGCCTGCGACAACATATTTATTTTTTTTTAAGCATAAAATATTTTTCCTTGGTAGTTTCTGAATTGTTGAAAGCGTTGGTTCTTAGCTGTTTATTTAATTAATGATTTGTTGTGGGTTGCTTTGAATTTCGCCGTCTGTCAATAAACAGGACTCTACGGGAACACGTTTTAACTTTTCCTAAAAAAGAAAAAAAAAAAAATAGCCGCGTAGTGAATTCTTATTTAGTTCCAGCAAAACAATTTTTTTTTTTTTATGAACTCTTGTTTGTCATATGCATAGTCGCGAAAAAGAAAGAAAGAAAGAAAAAAGCAGCCGAGTTCGTGGTGCTGAATACCGAGGACTAAAAATCTGCTCGCCAAAAATCTCGCCACTGCAGGAAAACATGTTTTATAGTCCAGTGTCCCAGTTACATATCAAATGTGAAAATTTCCAGATTCGTCCTTTATTTTATCTGCCGTATACTACAAAAAGGTGGCGTGTCAAGTTCGCAAGACTAAAGGTCTCGGTGATTATCAATGCATTTACAATGTCATATATTCGACGCCAGATGTTCTCCTAGTTCGTTGGTAATCGAACTGAATATAGAATTTAGGCCAGAGGCCGGGCGCTGGAACCAATGAGAGCATTCAGCGCTGAAAAGGAAATTGACAGTAAGAAGGTTGGAAAGGCGTAACAGGAGGAAAACCTCGCAGTTGTTAGGAGAGGATGGAAAAAGATAGAAGAAAGAGAATATGAACGGAGGTGCAGTAAACTGAACGAAAGGGGTTGCAGCTAGGGGCCGAAGGCAGGTCGCAAAGAAAACCTTAAGTAATGCCTACAGTGCACCGCATGAGGTGCACTGACGGCGCTACTCCTCTACGGAGGTCCCTCTCGCACTGAAGCAAGTATCAGCCATGTGGGATATCATCTCACTCAGCAGTGAAATTACAAACTGCAATGAAACAGGTAATTTGGAGGTTGGCCGTAACGTGCGCTTGGCTGCTGTTGCCTAATTAGACTGAAATTAGGACGTGGTAATCTTCCTGAAGGCATTAAGACCTAATGATATTAGCTTTAATGGACAACGGTGCCAGGAAACTGCTTAACAAAGCTCGCTGGTGTTATAATGCAATAAGTGTACAGTACATGTTTCTTCTTAACGTAGAACCAATTGCTTGTGTCTTCCTAGAGACAGACTGCTACTGATAGTGAAACAGTAGTAAATAACTGTTCATTAAGTGAATTATTCTGTCATACAAGCTAATCACTTTGTCAGTGAGGAACACGTTATGATATAGTATCTCGAAATAAGCATAGACCTTTTCCCAACTTTCATTGATTATCTTTCATGTGGATATCGTAAAAATTATTCTTCGTCATCACTTCCTACTGACATTCTCCTAACTCTCTTTCATCGTCTTTCATAAGAATATCGCAGACGTCTATTATGGTTCTCTGGTCCATCTTTTTCCTTTATTTTTGATTAAATTCAGTCACTTCTACAGTCAGTTAAAATCAGAGTAGGTAAACTCATAAATTGACTTTGAAAAAATATTAATAAAATGATCACAAGGAAGGGAAAACAATACCGGCAATTAATTAGTTCAACGTCATATATGAAGTCCTCGGGTAGGTAAACAAACCTTTGAACGCTTCACTGGATCACTAACGGATCCAGGAGGAGGGGGTGGGGTTAGGGGTTGGCCGGACACGTGCGCCCACCTTATGAAAAATAATGAAAAAATAATAATATGGGAAGAATTAGGTGATAATAATAACAATTTATATAAATAATAACCAATTTTTTAGAATAATAATAATAATAATAATAATAATAATAATAATAATAATAATAATAATAATAATAATGGATTTGGTATTTCCTGATAGAACAGGCGATTGCTGTCTATTTCATATTTTCTACGAAAGTACTGAATATGCTGCAGAAAATATATATATTCTCTCTCTCTCTCTCTCTCTCTCTCTCTCTCTCTCTCTCTCTCTCTCTCTTTCTGCGGATAAATCGCATTTTTCAAAAGTGCCGCCTTTGCCCCTTTCAAGGTTGGAGTTCTCTGACGCCCCCACGCCCCCCCCCCCCCACCCCCATTCCCCAAGGGTCCTTTTTCCCGTCCATTGGAGAAAGCACTTCCTGAAGGAAAAGCGCAGAGGGGTTTAAATGCCGCTTAATTTCGGCGAAGGAAAGGGAAGAAGAGTAAGGAAGGAGGAGAGGAAGGAGGAGGAGGAGGAGAAGAGGAGAAGAAGAAGAAGAAGAAGAAGGATAAGAAGAGGGAGAAGAAGAAACCGTTTACTGGCATCTCAAGACGTGGAAAAAAAGCAAGAACTCGGTAGCCTTCAGGTGGGTGTCCGGGATCTTGAATTCAATTTCCAGTGAGTTAAAGGACAAAACGAGTAATATTAGACGATAATGAATTTAGGAAAAAAAAAAATATAAATTAAATTAACGGACGTATAATGGATAGCATAGGATATACACGCATTACTGTATTTTCAAATCTTGATGGACTCCTTAGAAGGCAGGATGCAACCCAGAACCCCACACTGTAAAAACCACCCAGTCGAATAGGATGACTGTGAGAGAGAGAAAAAAAAAAATATTTAAGGATCCTGCCTGATTACTTACATAATCGCCAAATGACTAAAGTTAATTAACACGTTCCGTTTCATACAGGTATTACAGCGTTATACATGGATGTCATGAAATAATATTCATAAGCGTATAATGAATATTTATAGTAAATCGACATTAAAAAACTCTTAATGAATCTATCACTGGAAACTGATGATTAGCAAACAGGCCTAATGCCATAGCAAAAATAAAAATCACAATATCATTTTGTACTACATGTAAAGTGAGCATTGATAGTATGAAGTAATAGCAATGGCAGCAGTTACAGACGATTAATTTATTAAAAAAAAAAAAAAAAAAAAAAATTAAAAAAAAAAAAAAAAAAATTGGTGGTGGGGCAACAACTTTTTTCGACAGAGGACCCATCCCCTTTAAGGCCGTTTTCATGAAATCATGGCGTGTCGAATTCGAAGCGGTTGTCCTCCGAGACTTCAGGTTTTGAACTGGACTGAATATAGAATTTATGCCAAAGGCCAAGCCCTGGGACCTATGAGGTCATTCAGCGCTGATACGGAAATTGACGGTAATAGTTCTGAAAGGTGTAACAGGAGGAAAACCTCAAAAGCAGTTGCACTATGAAGCAATAGTTAGGAGAGGGCGGAAAGTGAGATGGAAGAAAGAGAATATAAAAGGAGGTACAGTAAAAAAGCACGCTGCAAATCCTACACTTGGGGTTTCAGGGGTTGTGAATATTTGCCAAAAAAAGCCAGGTCACCACTTACGTAGTTATACTGGATGAACTTACGAGAACACAAAATTTTTTATATAGTCTGAATTTTTGTTTCTACTGAATATTTGACCACTTAACACCAAATCTCATAATTCTTTCTGCACTGTTTATTCGGCTTTAATTTTCTTTTTTTTCTGGCTATCTGAATCCCAGTCTAACTCATTTACTTTTATGCAGCCATTTCGTTTTCTTTATGGCTTTTATCTCTTCTTGGATTCTTTTCACGTCCGGTTTAAAAACGTTTTCATTCGCGTCAATGGTCCTAATCCTTCGACAGTAATGTTTCCGGTTTCTGAAAGGGAAACCTTTCATAAAAAAATAAGTAAATAAATAAAGCAAAGAAAATATATAGGTGACGCGCTATACAGAAAATGTAAATATTTTTTTTAACAATACCTAAATAAGTTGTAATATAAAGAAAACTCGAAACACTGCCCTATTTGAGAATATGCATACAAAGAATAAATACTATTTCCTTATCAAGAGCATCGTTCGTCCCAATCAGCGAAGAACACATCTGTTTTTATCAACCACCATATTCCACGTAATACCAAAAGTCCTTAGTTCACGGAGGAACTTTTTTCCCAACATTTATTTGATGCCCTTTTGGAGTTTTTTCGATATATTTTCTATTTTTTTACCCGTCCATTTGCGAATATACTTCCAGCTTTGCTACGTCGGAGCCTGGAACTGGAAATTTATTTGATTTACGCCAACGAAGTTGATAGGAAAATGATTTTATTCGCCGTCGGAATTTTACCATTTTGGAGCTCGTAATATATATATATATATATATATATATATATATATATATATATATATATATATATATATATATATTATAATATATATATATATATATATATATATATATATAGGCCACAAACACTGCACTGGGACATATAAGGTCGTTCAGCGCTGGGATGGAAAATGAGAGTAGGCAGTAGGTCTGGAATGTGTTACAGGAAGAAAACCTCAAAGCAGTTTCACTATGAATTAATTAAGGTAATATGAATGGAGGGGTACACTAAAATTAACGACAAGGGCCGAAGAGACGCTACACAAAAAAAAACTTTAGTAATGCCTACAGTGCGCCCAGTGAGGTGCACTGAAGGCGCTACCCACCTATGGGATAAATTACAGGAAGACAAAGTGATATAAAAAAAAAAATCGAATCAAAATAATCGGTAGCCATAAAGGATTCACAGTCATTCGATATTATCAGGGATCCCAGTCCAGGGTGTCCATAAAGTCCTAGTACCATTACAGTTAAAAAATACTTGCAATGGTACTGGGACTTTATGGAAACCCTGTAAAACACGGGAGACATCATTCATTGTCCCTAAATATTATTTTAAATTTTAATCCTTCATTTTACAGACGGTGTATTCAAACATTACAATAATCTCTCTCTCTCTCTCTCTCTCTCTCTCTCTCTCTCCACTAATGAAAAATGCGATTTTTAATCAATAAAAAAATATGAAAAATAATAAAGAGACTGATATAGGTCAATCACCGCTTGTTTACATTTCAATTATCTCTCTCTCTCTCTCCACTAACACCAAATACGATTCTTAATAAAACAAAAATGAAAAACAATGATCTCTCTCTCTCTCTCTCTCTCTCTCTCTCTCTCTCTATTTCCCCACTAACGCCAAATGCGATTCTTAATCAATAAAAAAAAGAAAAATAATAAAGCGACTGATATAAGCCAATCACTACTTGTTTATCGAACCTTCCAGCTTATCTCATTTAACAAACTGGCATCAAGCAACCAGACTCTAGATCCAGCTAACATATCAATGTTTGCAAAATGCAAATCTCCAGCATCCACCACATTACCCAAAAGAGACCACGACCTGATATTATCTGTCTGGAATTGTGTTCTGGAATTGTGTTTGGTCTCCCAAACGCTGACAGGAGAACAAACAATGGCGCCTGTTAATTGGCTGGTTATTTGGGGGAATATGTTTGCTAACGGGATACTGAATGAGCTCGTGGATTTAACAATGAGTTTGACTTGCAGCAGTGGTGCAAGCAATAGGTAAGAGCATTAGTGGTAGATCGAAGGGAGTTAATTAACGTATTAGGTGGTGGATTTATCAAACTCACCCCTACTTGAATATAAGTAATTTTCATACATGTATATGTATATATATACATATATGAATAATTATCACATCACCGTGCTTCATATACATGCATTAAGCTACAAATGTCCTTTAATATCCAATTCGCTCTACCTCGGAATTAACATATTTTCATATATGTTAACCGAAGGAGAATTTTTTAGTTGATAATAATTTCGACCTCTGGTCCGGTCCGCTGGTTCGAATCGACGAGAGGACGAAATTATTATCAACTGAAAAAATTCCCCTTCGGTTAACATATGTGAAAATATATTAATTCCGAGATTGAGCGAATTGGATATTAAAGGATTTTTGTAGCTTAATGGATGTATATATATACATATAATATGTGTATTTATGTATACATTTATATATATTATATATATATATATATATATATATATATATATATATATATCATATATAATTCATAAAGGAATGAAATGTGATGCTGTCCTGCAAGACCTTTCGACTTTTTGTCCTCTACTTAGTAGACTGAATAAATATAACAATAAATTTACAAGGAAAGTTCGTATGAATGACAGACCGTGGGTGCAAAGAAAAATAAATATGAACCTGGAATAATAATTATATATATATACATACACACACACACACACACACACACACACACACACACACACATATATATATATATATATATATATATATATATTATATATATATATATCTAGTATATAGACATATATATACATATATTCACAGCTCGCAAAAAACACTTATTCACGTTGCATCCTAGACATATTAGTTTTAGAACAAGTAACCTTACTATAATATTTGTGATGCACGGTTAACGGTTTACTGTGAGTGAATTTTTGGACTACGGTGTATAGGCCTCTATACGACTTTTTCCTACAAGATTTAGCTAATCTAGCCCCGGGTTGTTAATTAAGCTGAATTTAGCTAATTGTCAAGACAATGTCCTTTTTGGTTGCATTATTTAAATGAACGTAGTGCCCAGCTCTCTGCTACTTAATTAGAGGCAAATGTCTGGCTAGTCATTAAAATATATATATATATATATATATATATATATATATATATATATATATATATATATATATATATATGTATGTATATACACAAAATATAATTACAAACTCACATAATAATGGAATTTCAAAACATCCTTTGAATCTCTTAAACAACCTACAGAAAGCATGTGGTCGATGTGAAATATCTAAATTTACATTTCAATTTCACAGGTTTTATATGCCATTATTAATGATAATCACTTATTCTGACATAACTTTATTTTACCTATGTTGCTCTTTATCCGTTACAAAAAATCTTAAGCAACTATCAAAATTCAGTATTGAAGATGAAACACTTCGTATTTTGTTTTGGTAATAATTTTTTGCTATCCAATTACAGAACAAATAAGTTTCATTTCATTAACACACAGACAAAAATGTGAAAAGTTGCCAAGTCATGGCATGCAAAATACAGTAAAGTGAAACGGGAAAAAATATAATGGATCAACTGGAATCAAATAAATAACTTTTTTTGGCCACTCTGTTATTGACAAGAAAACCAAAAAATATAAAACAATAGACCCTAAGAAATAAAAATAGATAAATAAATAAAAATTATATATATATATATATATATATATAATATATATATATATATATATATATATATATATATATATATATATATATATATAATGATCGTTTCAGAGAAACTACTAATGTATACCCAGTTGAAAAAAATTAGCTAAAGCTCTCTATTGTACCACTGGGAACTCTGCCATTAATATCTGGGAATATTCCGTGCGAACGGGAATGCCATTTCGTTTGGATATAACTGCATTTTATGTTTCATGCAGCTGCTGCGCTCACATTCCTAATCCTCTCTCTCTCTCTCTCTCTCTCCTCTCTCTCTCTCTCTCTCTAGCTAGCTAGATCCGTCCGTAGAGTATGAAGCTACTTTTATTATTCCAGTTTACTCTTATAAAATTATTCAAGGTTACATTCAGATTGGCGTATGAACATAGCGCACTGAGAGAGAGAGAGAGAGAGAGAGAGAGAGAGAGAGAGAGAGAGAGAGAGTCTCGTTTCTAAGGAATACTGTGTGATAAATTTAACCCCATAAGGACTGTTCAAACGCTTATTTATTTCTATGCACTCTGTAAGGACCTCAACCAGTCCTCACAGATGATTTCCTCTTTCCAAACCTTTAAAGGAAATATCTGAGCAATCGGGCAGACACTTTAAATTTCTAAATAATCGTACTTTACACGTGCACTACTTGCCATCTTAAATAGTAAAGCTTCTTTAGACCTGCGAATATTGTAATCAGACATGGTTGTAAAGCATATATAGGCTAATTTGAACCTATAACAAAAGTGTAAGTCAGGCGAGAGAGCATATGAACATTGGGGACCAAGACTACACAACAAAGTACCGCTTGAAATGAAGATCATACAAGAAGATAGCAAATTTAAACAAGACCTAAAGACTCTCCTACTCGTCAGGAGCTATGCTGCTGACGAGAAAACTCTTAAAAAGACAGTTTATAAAATAATAAGAAGCAGCTTTTCGAAAACGCAAAAGGGCCCGCCAGAGAAAAAACATCCACTCTGTGGAGGGGCTGTACGTAAAACCGAACAAAGTGAACAGAGCGAAGCCCAATGCTACCCAAGTAATAATAATAATAATAATAATAATAATAATAATAATAATAATAATAATAATAAAATCCAACGGTACATGAACAGGAATAAGGGATACCAACAGAACAAACTATTCGGAACTAACCAGAAGAGACTATACAGCCAACTAAGAGAAGAAGACAACCACCAAGAAATTCCTGAAGCCGAACCAAGTAAGAGACTCTGGGAAAACATATGGAGCAATCCGGTATCACACAACAAACATGCAACATGGCTCCAGGAAGTCAAGGAAGAAGAAACAGGGAGATCACGACAGACACAGTCAGACACCAACTAAAGAAAATGCCAAACTGGAAAGCCCCAGGTCCCGATGAAGTCCATGGATACTGGCTCAAAAACTTCAAGGCCCTACACCCACGAATAGCAGAACAACTCCAGCATTGTATCTCAAATCACCATGCACCCAAATGGATGACCACAGGAAGGACATCATTAGTACAAAAAAACAAGAGTAAGGGAAATATAGCCAGTAACTACAGGCCTATCACCTGCCTACCAATAATGTGGAAGTTACTAACAGGTATCATCAGTGAAAGGCTATACAAAAACCTAGAGGAGACAAACACCATCCCCCACCAACAGAAAGGCTGCAGAAGGAAGTGTAGGGGCACAAAAGACCAGCTCCTGATAGACAAAATGGCAATGAAGAACAGTAGGAGAAGGAAAACTAACCTAAGCATGGCATGGGTAGACTATAAGAAAGCCTTCGACATTATACCACACACATGGCTAATAGAATGCCTGAAAATATATGGAGCAGAGGAAAACACCATCAGCTTCCTCAAAAATACAATGCGCAACTGGAATACAATACTTACAAGCTCTGGAATAAGACTAGCAGAGGTTAATATCAGGAGAGGGATCTTCCAGGGAGACTCACTGTCCCCACTACTCTTCGTAGTAGCCATGATTCCCATGACAAAAGTACTACAGAAGATGGATGCCGGGTACCAACTCAAGAAAAGAGGCAACAAAATTAACCATCTGATGTTCATGGACGACATCAAGCTCCATGGTAAGAGCATCAAGGAAATAGATACCCTAATCCAGTCTGTAAGGATTGTATCTGTGGACATTAGGATGGAGTTTGGAATAGAAAAATGCGCCTTAGTCAACATACAAAAAGGCAAAGTAACGAGAACTGAAGGGATGGGAGCAACATCAAACACATAGATGAGACAGGATACAAATACTCAAGTCAAAACTCAATGGCGGATATACAATAAAAGCCATAAACACATGGGCAGTACCAGTAATCAGATACAGCGCAGGAATAGTGGAATGGACGAAGGCAGAACTCCGCAGCATAGATCAGAAAACGAGGAAACATATGACAATACACAAAGCACTACACCCAAGAGCAAAAACGGACAGACTATACATAACACGAAAGGAAGGAGGGAGAGGACTACTAAGTATAAATGACTGCGTCAACATCGAGAACAGAGCACTGGGGCAATATCTGAAAGCCAGTGAAGACGAGGGGCTAAAGAGTGCATGGGAAGAAGGACTAATAAAAGTAGACGAAGACCCAGAAATATACAGAGACAGGAGAATGACAGACAGAACAGAGGAATGGCAGAACAAACCAATGCACGGACAATACATGAGACAGACTAAAGAACTAGCTAGCGATGACACGTGGCAATGGCTACAGAGGGGAGAGCTAAAGAAGGAAACTGAAGAAATGATAACAGCGGCACAAGATCAGGCCTAAGAACCAGATATGTTCAAAGAACGATAGACGGAAATAACATCTCTCCCATATGTAAGAAGTGCAATACGAAAAATGAAACCATAAACCACATAGCAAGCGAATGTCCGGCACTTGCACAGAACCAGTACAAAAAGTGGCATGATTCAGTAGCAAAAGCCCTCCACTGGAGCCTGTGCAAGAAACATCAGCTACCTTGCAGTAATAAGTGGTACGAGCACCAACCTGCAGGAGTGATAGAAAACGATCAGGCAAAGATCCTCTGGGGCTATGGTATCAGAACAGATAGGGTGATACGTGCAAATAGACCAGACGTGACGCTAATTGACAAAATCAAAAAGGAAGTATCACTCATTGATGTCGCAATACCATGGGACACCAGAGTTGAAAAGAAAGAGAGGGAAAAAATGGATAAGTATCAAGATCTGAAAATAGAAATAAGAAGGATATGGGATATGCCAGTGGAAATTGTACCCATAATCGTAGGAACATTAGGCACGATCCCAAGATCACTGAAAAGGAATCTAGAAAAACTAGAGGCTGAAGTAACTCCAGGACTCATGCAGAAGAGTGTGATCCTAGAAACGGCGCACATAGTGAAAAAAGTGATGGACTCCTAAGGAGGCAGGATGCAACCCGGACCTCCACACTATAAATACCACCCAGTCGAATTGGAGGACTGTGATAGAGCAAAAAAAAAAAAAAAAAAAAAAAAAATAATAATAATAATGATTTTAAAGAAAGATTAACCGATATTACGTTTAATAATTGTACTCCGTAACTCGACCAGCTCTAAAATGCTGAATATATCAATCCAAAAGGTGTACAAGAATCCACAAAACTTACCTTCCTCATGGTGTGATTTCAGTAGTCTGTTAGTCCCTATCAAACCTTAGTTATTTTTTAATTTGAACCTTCCATTTTTTACCAAATAACCTTTCTGTTACTTCAAGCTCTCGAGCAGGAGGTTCTGATAATTTTTTTCAAGATTATCAACCTTTGGCACTCCCTCACAGAGAGTTTAATAAACATGATTTACATCATATAATTTTGCTCCTATAACCGTGAGTAACCTTTAAAAAAAAAAAAAAAACACTTGCATAGTAATCCTATAAATCTCAGGAAACAGGCTGGATTGAAGCACCGTTAACAAGCAGTCGGTACAGGGTCACAGTACGACTGGAACTAGACTAACAAGCGCATCGGGTAGTTACACTTCGCCTCGGTAAAGATTACGACGTCAGCGGCTAGCTCACTTGGACGATTGTGTTGCCGTGAAGATATAGTTGCATTTTATTCTTTAGTGAGACGGAGCGTGTATTCCGATGTTTGTTGCCGATACGCTGGACATGTGAGTACTTGCCTACCAGTTTATGAAGTATTTAAGATTAGGTAATTTATATGAAAGCAGTTATAATCGACGATGCTTAAATATATACTGCATTTTTTGAAGAAATCTTATACGGTCTTTGCCGACATAAACAAACGCTTAATGCTTGGTATTTCCTATAGGATTTTCCAATGACACACTCACACACACACACATTTGTGTGAGCGCCATAGGATACGACCCAGATTAAACTATTATGTGAGGTGTTCATTCGCTAGCGGTTTTCCTAGACGCTCCAAGCGACTGTTTAAAATATACACGTATTTCTTTTGTCATGATTTATCCGCCTTATTCCACACAATATCTTGTATGATTAAAAGTGTATAGATTTGCTATTACACTTTTAATTACTAAACCGGTTTTCCGATACTTATTTTACGATTTTCTATAATTCATTCACATTTATAAACCTGTTATTCCCGTAGGAGGGGTTAGTGCTTGCAGTGCGCCGCATTTTAAGATTCTTTGCAGCGTTCACTCGGCACCAGCTAAAACTCCTTCCGTCCCTCTTACTGTACCTCCGTTCATATTCTCTTTCTCTCATCTTAATAACCACCCTCTCTTAACAGTTGATTCATAGTGCAACTGCTTTGAGGTTTTCCTCCTGTTAAACCTTTCAAATCCTTTCTGGTGTCAATTTCCGTTTTAGCGCTGAATGACCTCATAGGTCCCAGTGCTTGTTCTTTGGGGGTTGAAGTCTATATTCAATGTAATCATAATAACAAGATGAGTGATATGTACATTTACTAACAATGCTGTAAAATGTTGGTTGAGGACAGACTGTATCACTCTCATAAGGCCAGTTCAGCTAAGCTATCATATTCATAAAATGTTCAGGATTACAAAATCTATCACTTATCAACGTCGTATATTAAAATTTTTTTCCTAGTTGTGTTTATATCATCATCGTATTTTGGTTTATATATAAATTTCCAAGGTAGAGAGCTTCAAGACCAGGTATTCTCATGAGGATTGTAATCTATATATACAGGGTGTCCATAAAATCCAAGTACCATTACAAGTATTTATTGCTCAGAAACCATATAACATAGAGTAATGCACGTTTTTGTAGAATGTTCTAATTTCCTCAAGTCTACATTCAGAAACCCTTCATTCTACAGAAATCTGCATTACTCTGTGCTGTGTGGTTTCTGAGCAATAAATACTTGGAATGGTACTGAGATTTTATGGACATCCTGTATTATAATAAACGAATTACCGATTACACATTATACAAAACAATTTAGCAATCCCGTGATTATAAGCAAAACTGTATTTCACCTCTTCGGAATGCCAAGGCATGATGTACGATCTCCTATCCATCCAGGATGATGGAATCATACGATTATCGTCGAACTGACGTTATAGAGTATTGGGGGCTCCTTTCATCTCACTTTCCCACAATATTCGTGTCCTCGTACAGGAATTCGTGAATCCTCTGGTCCAGTGACTCCATGATTTCGTATTTAACGATAGCTCGCATATTTGGTCATAAGGGCGGCGGGTTAGTGCTATCAGTACACCTCATGCACTGCACTGTAGGCATTATTATCTTTCTCTCTCTCTCCCTCATGAAGCATTTCTGCCGTATCAGTATTTAAGTAGGAATTATGAAATCTACAGCCATCGCCTGTACTATTCTAAATATTCAATATTATTACTTTGTCTATTTTCATAGGGGTACGTCCCAGGTGCCGCCTCCACTCTCGCGCCCCGCCCCTGGATCCGCTAGCCGTTTCCCAATGTTTAGTCTAGAGATTATCACCCCTGGCAGTACTAGGTGTCCAATGGACAGGTCCAATGGACAGGCTTCGTTGTCAAATTGGAATTCCTCTCAGGAAGACCTGCATTATATATATATAATATATATATATGTATGTGTATATATATATATATATATATATATATATATATATATATATATGTATAGTATATATATATATATATATATATATATATATATATATATATATATATGTATATATGTATATATATATATAAATGTATGTATATATATATATATAATATATATATATATATATATATATAGCTATATACACACATATATATATATATATATATATATATATATATATATATATATATATATATATTATATATATATATATATATACACACACACATATATATATATATATATAATATATATATATATATATATATATAATATATATATATATATATATATACACACATATATATATATATACATACATACATACATATATATATATATATATATATATATATATATATATATATTATTATATTATATATATTATATATATATAGATATATATATATATATATATATATATATATATTTATATATATATATATATATATATATATATATATATATATATATCTATATATATATATATATATATATATTATCATATATTATATATATTCTATATATATATATATATATATATATATATATATATTTATTCTGTGTAGCGCGGAAGATAAAGGCATAGAACGCTAGTCCTATGCCAGTAATAATTCCACAAACGCATCGATCACTTTCCTGGAATAAGAGGCACTGGGCACAAAGACCTTTTCAGTAGTTTCGTGGAGACAAACCTCATTCAGAAACCCCAATAACGAAGCAAACTTTCCCCTCATTGCTCAAATGAAGGGATAATTCAGTCAGCCAGATTTCCTTCATGAATCCTATTAAACTGTTAGAAAGTGAAAGTTGGTATAGTACGAAAGTCACGAACAATGACAACATTCGAAATAAGTTGCACAATTACTTGTGTCTGGTGAGCTGCACTACTATAATGTTTCATGTTTTAGATGTAACTTAGTTTTTCAATTAAAATTTTTCAACGTGAAAATAACGACATGATGGAAACTCGCCAAGTGTGAGGTGAACTCATGTGCTCACGGAATGTTGCCAGATAGCACTTTTGTTGAGTGATGTCTTTTGGACAGTTGCAGACTTTTTTATTATTTTTAGTGAGCATACATAGTGACGTAACCTCTAATATATTGTTCTCATGTCATAACTTGAATAGGCAATCTCTAGTGCTTGTGCGAATACTGTTTATAATTACACTTGTAATACAAATATCCGTACTTCTTTACAACTTTTCACAAGTAGACTGTTTGGTCTTAGCTTATGTGTAAAAGAGACATGAAATTTTTATATTATTTCTCGTAATTGAAAGACAACAAATGTCTATCTTTTCACAGACAGTTCCAGTACAAAATGCCAACATTTAGCATTTGTGTGTATACATTTTCGATTGTATGCACGCTAATAAAATAGGTAGTACCACTCGCTGACATGGATACAATTCAAGAGTAACTCGTTGCGAAATACCTTTCTCATTAAAGTTTTGTGGCGCAATAAAAGACGGATTGTAACTGTTGAAAAATTCTGTTAATGAACAAATATTAGAGCTCTTGTAGAATTCACCTGAGATTGGTTTAATTTCAGTCTTGGAAGGAAGTTCGACTGACGGTTAAGCTGAAATCCAAGCGGTTATTTAGGCCCAATTTACGATAAAGAACACCAGCTTACGAGAAAAAAACAAAAACATGTGTAAATAACCCCTCTGTTAGAGAGAGAGAGAGAGAGAGAGAGAGAGAGAGAGAGAGAGAGTCAGTCGGGTTTTGTGGTAATAGACTGTTGTTTTATACACAGCAAATTAATGCGTGATATTAGGCCAATTGCGTTACCACACTCCAACCCCAAACACTACACTAGCCGAATAACTTGATCACGAAGATATAAAAACGTGATGCTATGTATAAAATAAAGGTTTTGCCACGGAGGAAAATGAAAGGCGGGAGAGCCAAGAACTTTCGGTCTAACACGACCCTTTACTTAGGCACAACTGACCATACAGAGCAAAAAACATAGTAAACGTAGGCTTAATACCAACTGACATTACAAGATTAGCATAAGGTCCAATTTCACTAGACCTATGTCTTATGTCTTATCGCTTGGCGATAGACTTTTTGTTCTTTCCTTACGGCTGTCATCCGTAAGTAATGTTTGGTTCCTCTCATCTCCCTTGGATATCTTAGTAGAGAGGTTCTTTCTTGTCTAGAGGAGATGATTCAAACAGGCTAGTTGAACAAGTTAACAACTTTATTCTGTAACTCCATACTAGAGATGCAGCTCGGTCGGACGACCGATATGTTTGATAGTTGGGCGTGGAACTGCCATTCTAAAGCATCGCGTCGATAGCGGAACATTAGCTATCTCAGCAATTCATAATAAAAACACATACGTAGCCTGCCGGCTCGGAAGTTACAAGTTTCCGGCGTATTAGGTTAACAGGTCAACCGCTTCCCATGGAAGTTGTTGTGCAAAGTTATCATAAACACAAAAATGTTGACAAAGCTGTGAGCTAGATCAGGCTACTGCAGACAGCGCATAGCGTAATCTAGGTCTGCTTTGGTCACGTAGAAAACCCTCCTAATGCCATGACAGGCCCAGGTCACTGGTTTATATATATAATGTAATTCTTACATTAGGTCTCGGTCTGCTACCTATTCAAGCCTTGAATAACAAAAAAAAAATTTACTTAAAACACTTGTCCCATAGGAGCGTGCTCGTAACATACTAAGTGATTAAATGCATAAAAAGTTCTGTTACATACCCTTGTTGACATATTCATAAACAAAGATAAATGCATGGAAATATAGATCCATGTTTGGTAATAATAATGATTATGTACCCAAAAATATAAAATGGTAAAAATCAAAACATGTATACATGATTAATATGATAACATGTAACCTGATTAAGAATAATGGTTACTAAATAATGATTATAGCATGATCATGGATAATTGTTTAAGAGTACTTGACACTCTTTGTAATAGATAAATATAATTGTACAATGGTATAATAGTATAACAATGTAATTCTGCAGAAGTTCAATATATAGGGCTGATATTTTATTAGGTGCCCGAAAAATACCTTTAGGAATATAGTAATATAATATTGGGCTATAATGATTTATTAGGCGCCCTGGAGATACTTTAACTGTTCAATGCAAAGGCGTGAGTCTTTTCTTGTCCTACAAATTTTTGCCAGCATACGGACCGCTTTTCACACACAACACAATTCCAGACAATTCCCTAGGCACGAACTGAAGTGGCCAGGTTCAGGCGGCCCTAAACGCAAACGACTTGAGTTTAACGGGTACGTCATCCAGACGGGCCAGTACGTTCCCTTGGAGATCCTTCTGTTTACGCCTCAGCCTACGCCAAGCAAAGATGTTGACGGCGATAACCAATATGGCCGTCACGCTGAACACGGCTAGCGGAATGTAGTAGCGAAGATGTTCTCCACCTGCATAAGTCGATGACGCGTGGGCCATCTCAGCCAGTTGCGTCAGACGATGAGCTACTCGCGCGTTGTATGGGAGAGGTAGTGATGGGGATGATTGTTGTAGCCCACGTGTAGTTCGCGAAATACGCCTTCTCACGTATTATCGTGTTACCCCTCTGACGGTATAGTTTGTAGATGTCCCCGTACAACCATCGGCTGCTACGCATAGGGGCATGGGCGGTGGATGTGTCCGGACACACGACGTCGAATCCGGCCTTATCATAACGGATCCAGGAACCATTATTCATCCTGAATTGAATTTATTACCGTAAAAGGGATAAAGCCCCAGACAACCTTCGCTTGTTTCCCCAGACAACCTTCGCTTGTATGAGAGAGAGAGCCGTTTAGCACTATGTCTAACTCACATGAATCCGTTGATATAGGATAGAATTCAAAAGAGTCAGCTGTACAAATTTTATTATTCTATGGCTTCTGAACAGTGAGTGAGTTTATCTAAGTCTTTAATGACTGTAAATGATTTCTTATCAGAAGAAATCAGTACATGCCCCGTTAAATTGGATATTACTGGATTTGAGTTATTCGTCATAAAAGTAGGAAACGGTGCTATTTTGTATGATTGCCAAGCATCGGAAGAATCAAAAGGAATTGTGATCATAATTCTATAATTTTCTACGCTGACTGATATTAGGCTATAATAGAATTCTACTTTATGGGCATCCAATAAAGGAATATAACCTAGCTTCTCCCGTCCGTTTTCCAAGTTAACGTCAGATCTTTAATAGGCATGAGGTGAGGAGATAACACACCCTTTGTTGCTAACGTAATTGCTTCTACGTAATCTTTTGACTTTTCAATAAAATGTGATATTTTCACACGGATATGATCTATTTTCGAACTATAGTATCTAAAGTAGCCAGCAAATGTTGAACTTCCATGACCTGATCGATATTATTTGAATGTTCATTAACGATATTCATTATTTGATTGATCGCGATAACTGGCTGCGAAGTTCTGATAAGGCCAGTTCCGTTTTGTGTTGCAAAAACTCAATTCTTCTTTTATTTTGATTATTTATCTTGAGGCGATTTGAGATTCCTAAGCCTAGATTCGCAACTGATCCTAAGATGTTTAGTCCAGCTAGAATAAGCGGGTTGCGGCGTTCAAGAGTATTGTGCCGCACAGACCACATCAGCAGGTCACGAGCGAGTTCTTCTGCCTCGGCGGTTTTATTTTGTAGTCATAAGACAACATTTCCGCGACGCTTAGCGTTTGAGCTAGTGAAATCTCTTGAGTTAGCATGAAAATTACGTTCATGCATTTCCTTAAGGGAAATACCAAACCTCATCAGGTCATTCTTTAAGTTAAGGACGTCATCTTCAGGTAAGAAAAAAATAGCATGCATATCTACTTCGATAACAATATTACTTGACACGATGAATACATCATCGATTCTCTCGATAATCGAGCCATGATTAAATTCTATGTCTTTAGTCCTAGCGCTCTTTCCATACAACAAAGATGTCTGAATACACAATATCACTCCCAACAATAACAGATTCATTTTTGAAAACCTGCAATGAGTAAAACAGATGTAATAACTCGCGTAAAGAATAGGTTTACATACAATATGATTAATAGAGATTATATATATATAATTTATTTATACAAGTTTCATAAATACAACCATTTTTTCCCTCACTCCATCTACCTTTCTTTAGATTCTGATATGTGCCAATGGGACTACTCTCACATCAGTGGGTTTGGATACATTTTGAACCCTAACTCTATTGGCCGTTAAATTTTCTAAAATGTTAAACGGGCCTTCAAACTTAGTGTCAGTTTATAATTTAAACCTTTACGCACGTATACTTGTATGTATCCTGATCGCCCAGGCATATGTTCTAGTTGGCTTAAGCTATTTTATCATGATTTTTTTTCATTATGATCTGTGCTTCTTCTAAATTCTTACGAATTATATTATATCGACTTATGCTTGCATCCATAACATCCTTTAGAGGATTTGATAAATTAGTTGTAGGCTTTAAGATGTGGAAAGGCGTTCGGGCCGGGATACCGTACAGTGCCTCGTGCGGTGTCATTTTAATAGACACGTGATACGAGTGATTAAGTGTGCTTAGTACCGCAGGTATGGCAATGTCCCAGTTGGGATCTGCCCCCCCTAAGGTGACCCTTAAAATGTTTAAAACCTTACGATTTGCCCTTTCCACTAGCCCATTAGACTCTGGGTGATAGATCATGGTATTGACTTTCTTTATACTAAGGAATTCGCACAAGGAGTTAAGGAAATGATTATTGAACTCCCCGCCCGAGTCTGAGATAATGATGTGTGGAATTCCATGTTTACAAATGTAGCACTCGTACCAACTTCCTAGCGCACTCGACCGCGGTTTTTGTTTTAAGCGCTATAATTCTGTATATCGAGTCAAAGCGTCTATAATTACTAGGAGGTGCTTATTTCCTCTGTCTGACTCGTAAAATCCTGTTAATAATCTAAATGTACTCTTTCAAAGGGTTGATTTGGCACGGGGTAAGCCCCTAGGCTGACAGGTGTCTTCGTGTGCCCTTTGTATTCTTGACAAGTGCGACAATTTGCTATGTGCTTTTTTATATCTCTAAGCATCGTATGCCAATAAAATAAGGATTTGGCTTTCTGTGACATCAGGTATAACCCGGGTGTCCATGCAGTGGATTTTCATGCAACCACTTTAAGACAGTGGGTATGAGTGAGATAGGCACCACCACCTGGTTGTTATTCAACTGTCGGTGTGTTGCGGGTTTTTCCTCGTCACGGATCTACACAGGATATTTTCCTGTAGGATATAATTCTGCTGCTTATACTTTAGGTATTCTTTTTCCTTCGGATTTCCGTTTAACGCAATGATGATTTTTTCTATTTGCGGATCTTTTCTTTGTTCCGTCTGTATAGTTCAGCACTCCAGCCCAGATCTTCCTGTTCGGATATAGTTTTAACAACGGGCATGGAGGTTGAGATATCTATTAATTCAGCTAATGGCTCGGTACAAGATGAAGAGGGGTTGCGTGATAATGCGTCGCAATGATATTTGCTTTCCCAGGTAAATACCCGATCCTCGCGCCAAAGTCCTGAATGATCATGTGCCACCGAGTTCGCTTGGGGCTGTGACTAAAGCCTTTAAAGAAGTCGGTTAGGGGCTTATGATCAGTGAGAACCTTGACGGGATAACCGTAGATATGAATTTTAAAGTGCACGAGTGAATTAACAATAGCGAGCCCTTCCTTGTCTATTACTGCATATTTACTTTCGGTAGGTCTCAGTTTACGTGAATAAAAGCTATAGGACAAAAACTGTCTATCATATTGTTGAAGCAATACCCCACCTACTCCTAGGTCTGAGGCGTCTGTTGCTATGAAAAATTCCTTATTGAAGTCAGGAAATTTCAAGATAGGAGAACTACACAGTTCATCTTTCAATTTATCGAACGCCTGTTTTGATGAATTTCAGACCATACGAAATCTACGCCCTTTTTTATAAGATCGGTTAGGGGAGCGGCTATGATTGAGTAATTGCGGATGAAGCGGCGATAGTATCCGCTGCACCCCAAAACTGCTGTATTCCCTTGACGTTAATAGGTATCGGAAAGTTACGGATAGCCGACACCTTATCGTGGACGACTTTAAGACCTTCACTAGAAACCGTGAAACCTAGATAGACTAGTTCTGTTTTAAAAAATTCACACTTACTTATCTTACCCTTAAATTATGCTGCCTTAACCTTTGTAACACTAACTCCAATTTACGTAAATGCTCTTCTAATGTGTTGGAAAAGATTACTAAGTCATCCATGTAGGCATGTAGGATATCTCCCAACAAGTCTCCAAACACGACGTTTATCATACGAGTAAAAGTTATAGGAGCACAACGTAAACCAAAAAGGCATACGCAAAATTCATAATGTCCCCTGGCTGTGCTGAAGGCAGTGTATGGGATACTCTCTTGTTCCATCGGAATCTGATGAAATCTTTTAGTAAGTCTAGGCTTGTGAAATATTTATTCTGGCCTAGTAAAGATAGGATATCATCGGTACATGGTACTGGGAATCTGTCAGGGATTGTTTCTTCATTTAAAACGACGAAAATCTACGCATATCCGCCAAGTTCGATCTTTTTTCGTACTACTATTAACGGAAAATTATAAGGGCTGTTTGATTTCCTTCTAATGACTCCTTCCTTTAACATTTTACCTACTTCCTCTGTTATCTCATTCTGAAATTTCATAGGAAGTCGGTACGAAGGTACATAGATTACTTTCTGTTTGTCCTTGAGCCTGATTTGATGCTCGATGACATACCGTTTTTCCTAAGGTTCCATCCGTATGGGAAAAAACATCATGATATTTAGTTAACAGATTCAAAAATTTCTGCTGAATTTCTTCTTCTTGAATATCTTTATTGATTTTGTTCTTTATAGATTGCAAAAGGGTTTCATCCGCGACTGATTGAGCGTGATTTATCTCAGCTACGGTAAGAATGCGATGTTTATAAACTTCGGCATCCAAGATATGTTGATTTTTGTGGATTACTAAAGTAGTATTCAAATGATTACAGACTTCGATATTACATTGTTGTTGTGAGCCGACTGATATAAACGGCTTGTGTGACGGATAATCCGTGTGTTTTCAGAGTTTCGGAAAGGATTAATGTTTCAGATTCTGGCAAGGTTCTTTTACACGCACTAATATATTTGAAGTTACGTTAGGCTCGAGAGTTTGCGTGCAAGCTGATATTACGGGTGAGCGAGAGTTTCTGTTGGGTTGCCTGTATTATTCTTGGTTCATGAGACAGGTGATTGGTTCCGTAATGTAAGTGACAACTCTGTCTGTCTCTTTATTATCTAAAACAGATTTTAGGGTATTAGAAGACCTATAGAATTTCCCTTTGATATACACGCCGTGTTTTGCAGGTGCTAAGATAATATTTTGAGGTGCCCATAGACGGGTATCCGATAATTACTGCGGGATACATATTAATGTTTTGTACAACGACAAAGGTATCTAGCAAACGTGCGCTTACCGACCTTGTACTGTACATGAGTTACGCCCACAAACATTTAATTCATTATTCCCAATGCCTGAGAGCCTTATTCCGGACTTTTCTATAGGGAAATTTGAAAAGAGTAATGATGAGTCCTTAAATCCATTATATTACGTGGACTACCAGAATCAAAGAACAAAGTGAATGACTTATGGTCCAAATTTACTGCATGTAGGTTGGTCGCAACTCGTTTTGACTAATAATTGCATGAATTTGTTGCAAATCTACGGGAACCTGCACAGATTTTTTTGATTCGGCCGTGTGTTTCATAGGAAAATCAATTGTCTCACAATGATCTGATAAATGATTAAACTGATTATTTGATACAGAAGATGTTGATATTGATGACCCCAAACATCGCCCTCTCCCCCCACCCCCCTTGGAGTGAACTACGTGTATTTGTTTTGTTTATCACACCCTGAAAATTCGCTTGCCCTTGCGAGTTCTGGCTAGACGCCCAGGAACAGAGGTACCTGAAGCACGATTTGTTTGTTTCTGCTGTTGTGCAGAATTTCCATTTTGGTTGTTTCTTCTTATAGTACTGAGGACCCTTCTTTTTATTTGCACTAGCAACTGGTTGCGTGTTTGTAGCGTTTTGCTGTTGATTCCTCGAGTAGCAACGTTATATGAATGAGTTGAACTATTGTGTATTGAACAAAAACGCGTTCCGACAGTCTGAAATCATGTGACCTGGTCGTTTACAGTTATAACAAACCATCCCTGCAACTTGATTATTATTATGTACCACATTTACTTGTTGTGGCTTGTTCTCATTTTTTGCAAAAACTTGAATGAGCGAAGGATCTAGGTCGGTACATTTAGACATGTGTTTTTTGATTTGTTTATACACATCTAATTCCGTACTGTCGGGCTGCAATTTTTTTATCAAAACACCGTACTAACGCTTCAGGCAACATTACAGTGATAGACGTAAGGTAGATCAAACGGATAAAATCTTTCACTTTGATTTTAGCACCGCAACCCACACCCGGAGTTACTTAAACTATCCTGATATTCATTTTAGCCGGTCGGCAATTAGCGCCGCCCGCTCGACAACATTGAGCTGAGTCATGGAGGCTTGGTTAAGGATATTTCTCAATGCCAATACTACATCTAAAGCCTCTTCACCCCCATACACGGCACGTAATCTAATTTTGAATCGTCCCATGTAAGCGCTTCTTGGAAAGAAACCCCCCTTAGATACGCACTTGCGTCGCCTTTCGCAAAGTCAACGAAGCTCTTTGGCCTCCTGTAATTGTACTGCTGGGTCTGTGATGCTTTTTGCATTTAAATGAGCGTCTACAGATGAGATCCATGCCTCAACATTTTGAGGCAGGAACCCATTGACCCGACCTTGACCAAAAGGGACAATCGCTGACCTCGCGCTAACGAGAGTCACCACGTTGGGTTGCCAGCCGGAGTGGTTGCCATTTCGGCTTTCACTTTTTTCTTATCACTTCTATTCCTTGCAATCCTATCAAATATCTATAAGAGTACACGACCACTACGTAAACGCATAAGCAATGTACTGTATAAGTGTGTTATAATAATAGGAAAATCCCCCAAAAGATACAAAAATACAGATAATATGATAAAATATTATACGGAGAATTCCTGCAAGAAATGGTTAATGACAACTAGAAAAGAAAAAAAATTAATCTGCGGGCGAGAACCTCGTAGTTGAAGATTGGTTCTGTAATGAAGGAAGATTAATATGGCGAACAACTCACCCCCAGAATACTGGACGATCGACTCTTGATGAACAACACTTCACTGAGGAAAGACCTGAATAGATAAAATGGTACTTAGCTCCAGATTATATTGCGAAGGATTGTTGACATGGGATGACGTCACAGTTCCTGTCCACGTCTCGCGTCGGAAGTCGTGATGACGTCACGGCCTTCTCTCGGTGCACGATGCGCGGTGAAGTCCAAGATTGATGACGTCACAGCCTCCGTCCTTGCTAGATCGGGTGATGTTCCCTGTGTTTGTTTTCTTCTTTCCGTTGATGTTCGATGCTGCCCTCGTCCGGTGTAGATTCTCGAAGATAAGTGACAACAGTTGCTCAAACGTCAGTGTTAAATGCTTGTATTCCTCTCGATGAAGGACATAGTTGCGTCTTCATAAACTGTTGCGTTGATTGAAGATCCCGTTTCCTCTGTTAGTTTGATGTTGAAGGTTGGAAGTTAGTTCTTGTAGACCTTCGGTCGGCTGATATGGGTCTTGTGAATTATGTTCTTCGTTTATTCGCTGCCACCACTTCTTATGTCTTATCGCTTGGCGATAGACTTTTTGTTCTTTCCTTACGGCTGTCATCCGTAAGTAATGTTTGGTTCCTCTCATCTCCCTTGGATATCTTAGTAGAGAGGTTCTTTCTTGTCTAGAGGAGATGATTCAAACAGGCTAGTTGAACAAGTTAACAACTTTATTCTGTAACACCATACTAGGAGTTGCAGCTCGGTCGGACGACCGATATGTTTGATAGTTGGCGTGGAACTGCCATTCTAAAGCATCGCGTCGATAGCGGAACATTAGCTATCTCAGCAATTCATATAAAAACACATACGTAGCCTGCCGGCTCGGAAGTTACAAGTTTCCGCGTAGTTAACAGGTCAACCGCTTCCCATGGAAGTTGTTGTGCAAAGTTATCATAAACACAAAAATGTTGACAAAGCTGTGAGCTAGATCAGGCTACTGCAGACAGCGCATAGCGTAATCTAGGTCTGCTTTGGTCACGTGAACCCTCCTAATGCCATGACCCCAGGTCACTGGTTTATATATATAATGTAATTCTTACATATGTACCTTCCTACCTGTTTACAACGGGTGGATGTTGCTGGTCGTAATGGAATGAAGATAAACGGTGATGATATCGCTACTAAATGCAAAACATGTATATTAAAAGAATGCACCATTTCCCTCCATTCCGTTGCAACCATTATTTCATAGATTTTGTTGCGGTAGTTTTCCGTAAAAGCTTGCATGTCATTGTTGTAGGTCTAGGGATTTGCCGCTGCGTGTTGTCTCTCAACTTTAATGCTGACTTTCAGGAACATTTCACTTCTCAGGTCTTGTAGGGGTATTTAATGGAGTACTATTCTCGAACGATTATCGAATAAACTTGTTTTAAAATCTTTATGACTGAGAAGACGTTTTAAGGGAGAGAAAATGGAATTTTCTAAATTTTAATCCATCTATAACTCATGAAAGCTACTGCAAGATATTCCTACAGTTCCTACAACTTTACACAAACCATTCTTGGATTCGAGAATGTTGTATAAGCAATCACTGTCCTGTTAGGTTTTGTTTGTAACGATTGTGATCAATACTTGAAAAACAGGATTTGAAAATGCTTTTACTTTCAATGATAAAGTTTGGAAATAGCTCTGTAAATTGTAAATAAGAGTCGTGGCTATTAAGAGGTTTGAATGGGGGAGATTCTGGAAGATTCTCTCTCTCTCTCTCTCTCCTCTCTCTCTCTCTCTCTCTCTCACACACACACACACACACACAGCTTTTAATATCTCTTCACGTCGTGTCCAGCCTTAAGTCTATATAAATGTGGCTGTCGTTTGTAAAATTGCTATATCATCATAAATCCCATATGCCACTAATGCATGGCATGCATTTACTGGAGGAAATAAGCGCATCATAATCAAAGTTGCAGCATCCGAGATCCCGAAATTGCCCCCAAAAGTTATTTTACGACCCCGTAACTCGCGAGCAAATTCATAATAACAGCCGGGTAGCGCTCAGCGCCTCGAGACGCGAGGTGGGATTCATTGTCTCTCCAGGTTTCCAAGACTGTCAATTTTGAAATGAATTCCGGGAGTGGAGTCGGAAGGTTATGTATACATACTTATATATATGTATAAAATCCCATTAAAACAATCTGGTAGAATCTTCACTGATAAAAACAAGATAATAGGATCAACCTTTCCAGTGGAGCCTGGGACTCTGACCATATAGACAATATCTTCCTTAAGGCAACGATGAGGCGGATTAAGGCAATTAACAGAACCAATGTCGGCTTAGCGGTGACCCCAGGCATCTCACCTGAGGGCATATCTCCCACTTGTATATTTCCCCAATGTATAACTTCTTCTGTCATCCACCACTTGATAAGGGTGGAAGTTAGTCCACCGAAATATAATCCTTAGCTTTAAGCTAGAGTGTTTTAATGGGCCTTTCATATTTATCTATATATTATATATATATATATATATATATATATATATATATATATATATATATACACATATTTTATATGTATATTACATTTATTTTGTGTACATCTGCGGAATTCTCGCCTTCGTTTAATCAATCCTATTGCTATATATATATATATATATATATATATATATTATATATATATATATATATATATATATATATATATATATATATATATATATGTATATATATATGTATATATATATATATATATATATATATATATATATATATATATATATAATATTTTTAATATTTTGCCCAACACGTCACGTCTTTCAAGACGCGGGAATTTAGAATTTCCTCTATCTAATGATTGAGAATTCTATTAATCAATCAGAAAGTTTGGTCAGTGAAAATGAGTGTCTTAAACGTACTGGGACTAACCCAGTTGCCATGTACCTGCATCTCTTTCAGAAAATTTGCAATTGATCTCTCAGGCTTCATCCACGTGAATATATATGAATTATATATCACCACAGGGAGCATTGGGATCTTTGAGTTGATTAGGTCGGGCTTGACCAAAAAAAAAAAAAAAAAACAAGGTTGGGGACCACTGCATTGGTACACGGGGTATGATAGCCATCTTTTATAATACTAAAGTTATAGAGGATTTTATCTTGTTTTTTTTTTTTTTACTGTTGTTATTCACATTGAAATATCTATGTAAAATCACATGCCGTTACTTCATTCGTCCTGTTTAAAAACCTGATGGTCACGTTTCCGTATGTCTAATTTGCTCACTCGCTAAAAGTCATGGATTCATGCTTAACGAACATCTCTGCCAGTGCTGGACGACGTCCAACCCTTACCGGACGAAATTTAGAATTGCAGTGAAGGTCTATTTCCCCGACTATCCGGTCATTTGGACTTATATAAACCTCCTTTTGTCAAAACGGCGACATCTCGAATTTAACGGAGTCCTTTCGTGCCGACCTTAAAAATATCGCATTCGCATCTTAATAAAAATGTACGTTTGGTTTTAGCAGTCTCAGTTCGGACGTCATGATCCATTTGGAATGAAATGGCGCAGATTTCTCTCGTGTTTGAGCACCGAAATTATGTCCCCCATTTTTTTTATGAGTCACTCATGGGGTACCAGGAAATTTATCTTATGGCAAACTGGGATATCACAGAGCTGGGTTTTAATGAGATGGAACAAACTTCATAACTCAGGTGCCAGAATTATCTCTCTACCTCTTTTTTACGAACTCGAGTAATGAGAGCATTCGAAAAATGAGTAATAGAGGTGTTAAAGACCATTTTGAACAAGTAAATGTGTTAGGCATTTCATGAATACGGACACATTCCTTTGTACATACTGACATTAATCTGTATCGAATAATTCAATTTCACATACATTCAGTTTATTCCCAACATTAATTTTATAGGTTTCATTGATTGAAGCTCTTGTTACTTTACATTGTGCCTTCGGCTCCTAGTTGCAACCCCTTTTGTGCCTTTTACTATACCTCCTTTCATATTCTCTTTCTTCCCTCTTACTTTCCACCCTCTCTAGCAATTGATTCATAGTGCAACTGCTTTGAGGTTTTCCTCCTGTTACTCCTTTCAACCCTTTTTACTGTCAATTTCCGTTTCAGCGCTGAATGACCTCATAGATCCCAGTGCTAGGGCCTTTGGCCTAAATTCTATCTTCAGTTCATATTCAGTTAAAGCTATTCTCATTTGGAAACCTCTGGTTCTTAAATAAGACTGATATTATCATTATGAAAATAAGGTATTATTATTATTATTATTATTATTATTATTATGAGACACCAGGGTAATAACTCTTACATATTCATCAAAGGCATTTATTTGTAAATGGGCAGAAACTGTCCATTTAATACTGAAGGTGTTATCTGGCTCAAAGAGCAGACGTACAAAAATATGCTTCGTTTTTTTTAAAAGTCAGTAGAAAAGTATCGCGTCATGATTTTTCTCATCACTGACGGCTTCAGATTCAACCCCCAACTCTCCCTTTGTTGGGTCAGTTAATAAGAGCAATTCATCTGGGGCTATCTTGACAGTCTACGCTCCGTGTGTGGCAGGGACGGACGGACGCAGAGAAAGAAACGAATCCGCCATCAGTGAGCGGACTTCCACGGGATGATAAATTTCGAGAGAGAGAAAAAAAGGGAAAATGGACTTTCGCATCTTATAAATTATGGAGGGAGGAACGCGAACAAAACTCCGTATTGCAAAAGAATTCCGGAGACGCACAATGTGTGTCTCGGAGCGTATCTAGTAAATGTGACGTTATCAGTAATTCATGGGGAACATAAGAATGGAGGAAAGATCGGGGTTTGGCCTCTCCCTTAGTTTTTATTCTTTATTTTTTGCCAACTTTTGTGAATTACATTTTCTTGGACTCTTTCTGACACATATTCACGTGTTCATAGAAGCTATTTCCAGCTAGACTTCCCACTTTAGTAGATTCACATCACGCGTGCATCTGATGTCTAGGCCAATCCCGTACGACGCTCATGATTGGCTGTTGATAAGTGCTGGAAACTCTCAGTCTGACTCGAGAGTTCACATAGACAGGATGTATGTTCCACCTCTCCTGAGAGCTACTCTTGAAAGACGTATCCCTCAGGAGAGGTGGAACATACATTCGGCCTATGTGAACTCTTTCGGGAGATTGAGAGTTTCCAGCCCTGTGATTGGCTTATCAAAAGCCAATCAGGAGCGTCGTAAGGGACTGGCCTAGACATCAGATGCACCGATGATGTGAATCTACTATATTGACATTTGTCAACTTAATCATATAGAATATGACATAAGTTTAAACGTCTGTCAATACTTCACTGAAATCGATAAAAGTCGTGAACACTAAATAGCTTACTTTTATTTTCCATGAAATGAATATCCGATATGTGATTTGTTAACTCATTGGGAAATATACCTTTGGATCAAAATCATAGCGTATAAGTATCAGACAATGTTAGTCAAGTGTACTTAATGTTAATAATAATATAATGATTAGGAATATTCATAGCTTTCACATGGCTGGCCCGAGGACTTGTTTGAAACGAGACGTGCTTCCTTAATGAGTACGAATCTATAGCAGGAAAAATAAAAATAAATATATGAAAAATAAAAAAAAAATTAGAGGAATGCTCGTGGACAGTAATAACATCTTCACCCTGTGTCATTACACCTTGGTAATATTTTGCGGTTTTAAAGTCTGATCCAATACCTGCCGTTAACTGACGATTAGCTAATCGACAGTTGCATTAAGATATACATGTTATTATTATTATTATTATTATTATTATTATTATTATTATTATTATTATTATTATTATTATTTTGGTAGAAGACCCTCTCATACTGCTGTTAAAGGGAATGTCAGAATTAAGCGAGTTGATTTTATATACTGTTTTTTCTCTTTCGAATTGTAAGAAAAATAGAAAAGAAAAACAATATATAACATCAACTCGCTTAATTCTGCCATTTTCTTTAACAGTATTATTATTATTATTATTATTATTATTATTATTATTATTATTTTTTTTTTTTTTTTTTTTTTTTTTTTTGCTCTATCACAGTCCTCCAATTCGACTGGTGGTATTTATAGTGTGGGGTTCCGGGTTGCATCCTGCCTCCTTAGAGTCCATCACTCTTCTTACTATGTGTGCCGTTTCTAGGATCACACTCTTCTGCATGAGGCCCGGAGCTACTTCAGCTCTAGTTTTTTCTAGATTCCTTTTCAGGGATCTTGGGATCGTGCCTAGTGCTCCTATGATTATGGGTACGA